>NW_005187412.1:1802342-1812295 GCF_000239375.1 Pundamilia nyererei | reverse complement strand
ACACACACACACACACACACACACACACACACACACACACACACACATTGCACTGAGTCCATTTTTCTCTCTCACATTATTCCTAACTTTCGCCCTTACCAAGTGGCTCTATCTCACGCCATTTCTCTCCATTTCTTATGTTACAGCCACATCTGTCTCTTTCCTCCCACCCTATATATATCCCTCCCCCTCATCCCTTTCCAATCTAATTTCAGATAAGCTGTAGCAGAACAACAGAGCCAGGCCCTTTATCATTGCCATCAATGATGTGGGTGGATTGAGCGTGAATAATTTTATTCATGTGTGCCTGCACTTGGCCGACTGGGATTCCAATTACAAATAATAAGAGGTAATAGGGTTACAGAATAAATTTTTAAGTGCTTTGGCGATGATTGCAGAACCTTTGACAAAAGAAAGCTGTTGTTTACAGCTAAACGCACAATATCTGTTCACAAGTATGAGTAATATAGGATAACTGAATTTAGCATAATTAGTAGCCAATCCAATCGCCATTCTAAGGACATCATACAGATAGATGTCTTAACATTAAAACAATAATATGAACGTACTAAATGACGATGATGAATATTAAATACCTGAAGCAATCTAGGCTACAAGTGGCTTATATCCAACGTGTATCATAGCACTTTATCTGTATGCCTCAGCACTCTTCAGAAACACACAGTCCATAGGTCAGACTTGATAAATTCCAAAGAAAAATGTTATTCTCTCCTGGATTTAAAGAATGTGAAAGAACCCGGCTACTACAAAAACACTGCATTCAAAATGCTTCACTTACTACACAATTTAGGAGCCTTATCAAACTGAGCCACCAGAACAGCCCACACACTACTTTCAGAGAATTTCAATCCTAACTTTCTTAACATCCACACATAGCACCGACTCAAATTGCTTTAACAATAGTCTTGCATAATTGCAGAAAGAACACGCAAGGTCACAAAAAGCGAAAGGAACAAATAACAAGGTGACTTAACACACAAAAAGGCAGAACATATATGAATTTACAATATAACACATGCAAGAGCAGTTTAAGGCTGATTTCCAAGAGCAGATGAAAGATGAAGCCTAAAGCACGTTCAGCGCTAACAGTTTTTTTTATCTTGTGTTTTTACCATAATTAACAGGCCTGAGGACCTGGCGGAAGGAGCTGGGGCTGATCGTCTGGTGGTGGTTATCTGTAAGGAGGGCAGCGGACAAATAATGCCAACATGTACAGTACTAAGTGGGATTAGAACGATGATGTGACGGCATTGGCCCAGTGATGAACAGCTGTGAAGTGAAGTTCATTAACAAGAAATAATGTTTTTCAAGGTACAGCTAATAAGTTTAAGGTGCCAGTGTCAATGTTTAGTCACCAATCATTTCCAAACGCGTTCAAATCACATCTGGGATTTACATTTAATTTTTCACATCTTTCGTTTGGAATGAAGAAACCCAGAGGGGGGGAAAAACAAGATCCACACATCAAACAGTTGTAGGAATTGTGTCAGCTGAAGACTCTCTGGCGCTGCGCTGCTGGCAAGAATGTGTACAAACAACAAACCAGTGTATTTTGCAATTTACTGAGAATGAGAGAAAATGAAGCTAAAACATAAGAACCTGAGGATGCATTCAATTTGCTCAACTTTTAAAAACAAAATAAGAAAAAATATAAATGCATGAAGGTGACAGGTTAGAGCTAGAAGTCATTATTTAAACATCTGATTGGAATTCCATCAGTGTTTTGCCAGACAGTGTGTGTACTTGGTTTCTGTGTGTGTGGGTCGTTCCGTATAAATGTGGGATATTAGACTCACCTCTGGGTCTTGGCGCTCTCTTCCTGCGGTCTCTGAATGCAGCTCCTGACTGTAGGGCTTCCAGCAAACTATCCATCACACCTGTCTCATCATTCTCTAAAAATGCCCAAAAAAAAAGAAGGAAAAAAAAAAGGGATTTTAGAAGAAATGCAAGAGGGGAAGAAACTAAATTCTATAACGTGTAATTTTGTTTAGTTTGCCTATACTGACTGTGTCAATTTAGAGTACATACACATTACATCATGCCTACTATAAGGTTATATGTCCAATATATGAAGAATCTAGGTCCAAGTCCTGCATACTGTAAGTCAGCAAGTTCTTATAAACAGCCACAGAATTTCATGTAATTTTTAAAGTGGTCTTAAACAAAAGCCTTCAGCCTTTCAGAAGATATTTCAAAATTTCTTTTGGAATTGGCTCACTCACTATCAGTCCAGTCCTTGTAGCTGACCATCTTTAGAGGAATGTTTTGTGTGTGTGTGTGTGTGTGTGTGTGTGTGTGTGTGTGTGTGTGTGTTGAACTACTTAACACTGATCTATGAATCATTCAAGCACAAAAAAGGTACCAAAAAGGATGAACCAGTGTTGTGTCTACATGCATTAAACTGTATCTTTAGGCACTTTGTTACTAGCAGCCTGTCACTAAGACACATCATTTGTTCCCATCTTTGTGCCCTTTAGTTGATGCATCTACTGTTCATCAATAGTTTCAGTGAACTGTTGGCTGATAATACGCCATTTTTAAGGGAAATGGGATGAAAACGTTGAGGAATGCCAAATTACACAAGAACTGGTCTGCACAAAGTAAAATATTTGTATCAAATCGTCATCAATATGTACTCAGAAAGTCAGGAGACAGGAAAAACACTGAGTGTCTGTAGCCAGGTTATGGAGGCTCTGTCATGGTTTGGGCATGGAGTTAAACCAATAGTGTTAGGAACCTTGTCAAAATTAATTAATCACAAATGGAGAAAAGTACCATCAGCTATGATCCACGATTCAATACCAACACCTGATTGGCAACAGCTCAATTTGTTAACACGACAATGATCCCAAGCACACTGCCAATGTAAGCAGCGTGGGATCATCAGAGAACAGAACAAAAGGCAGCCAACACAGGCAGAGTTTTGAATGTTCTTCAAGAAGCTCGGAGAACTATACCTGAAGGCTACTTAAAGAGATGGCAAGAAAGCTGCCTAAGAGAGTACAAGTTCTGTTTTGCCTTATATACTGCTCCATGCATGTCTGGAGATTCAGTAAATCACTAGCAAAATAAAAGAAATAAGAAGTGGTTCAAGAGTATAAGGGAATGAACAGAATGTTATGAAACTGAAATACATCAAAGTTGTGAACATCGTGTTTCAGAGTATTTAATTATTTTTTTGACTTAAAAGATCGAATCCTTGCTTTGTAGTAGCAGAGAAACTACCAGAATGCTGATAATGTGTTGAAAGGGAAATACTTTGACATTTAAATCATGGTGTTTTTGGTTGGTGGAACTGAAAACCTGGCCCTGACACCTGAGGGAAATGATAGACCCGACCAGTAATATGCGTTGAAAATAGAAAGAAAAACAGCCAACAGCCAGGTATACTATATGGGCATGTAAAGGGACAAAATACACTGTGTTTGCCATGCTAATGTGTGTGGGGGTGTTTTCTTTTAAATGCTGTGGTGTGAGTTGCCTATAAAATTTTAATTGTTTTGTCAAGCTTCCTTGCAAATATGAAAAGCTTTTCTCCCTTAGTTCAGGTCACGTTATTTTCCTCTACGTACAATCAGACATGAAGTATGTGGTTTTCTATATCCAAGTCATTTTTTAATAATTAATTACTGAGTGGCACTGTTTATCCATCAGCTGTTTCTCTGTCTAAGTTAAGCACTAACCAAAGGTTAACTTAAATATTAACTTACTGGATGTACTTAACAAACACCATATTGCATCATATTTATAAAATGCAACATAGCAAGTCAGGTTACAAAAAGCTTTTTAATTGCTTTTCTTAATTCTATTGTGACATGCAAACAATAACGCTGGCCTATTCAGTGAAGTTCACTGACCACAGGGTTGCATAACTTTGACAATCATATGACATTTTTTTAAAAATATTTTTACATTTCAAATGAAAATAAGCACTGTTTAACTGTTGCTTTACTTAGGCAAGTACAAGTCAACTTAATCAGAGTGCAATGCCCTAGAAAAGTTGGTACAGCTTTTTTTCATAAGCTACTTCATAGCTTGGCCAAGATGTACCATCAACCAAGGTGTGACTACTGAGTCCCACCACTGATTTAGTGAAAGGTAGGAGGACTTTGCTTTGATTAAGGTTCTGTGTATTTTTCTCACTCCTTCATTTCGCTTGATTCCCCGTGGAAAAATAACACACACCAGAGGAGAAAGAAAATAAAATCAAATTCTATGACTGCAACTGGGACTCTGCAACTCTACTTGGACCTTTATTGGTCCAAAGGTCCTGGCATTCTACGAGATATAAAATATTTAATATTCATATTAAAGCACATATGGGTACAGTAATCCCATTTGTGCATATGTTGGCGACAGCATTATAGTCCAGAACAGTAGCATGTAACCTAATTATTGTAATAATTGATGCACTCAGGTGCATTTAACTTTAAGTTTATTAGCTAGACCAATCAAATATGACCCATCAACTATAACTCTTTTTGGGTGGGTCTAACACACCAACCTTTAACACCCAAAAAGAGCCATT
This sequence comes from Pundamilia nyererei, assembly GCF_000239375.1. Lineage (NCBI taxonomy): Eukaryota > Metazoa > Chordata > Actinopteri > Cichliformes > Cichlidae > Pundamilia > Pundamilia nyererei. Next base: position 1,807,746 of record NW_005187412.1, on the reverse strand, counting down.
TGGACCCGGTTTCCACGCAAAAGAAAACACTGGGAGCCGCAAATACTTTTTGACATCTAAAATGAAGATAACACCGTATATATTGTTTTTTTACCTTTATGCTTTGTGTGAACAACTAAGGTGTGTTGCTTGTGAAATTCATGAAGTGCTACAGAGAAAATTACATTTTATTTATGTAATTAACACATTTTGAACTCTTAAAGAAATATAACAAAAGGAAAGACACCCAGCTGAACTAAAATGATCCAGCAAACAAAAACTGTTGTGAGCTGCCACCCTTATATCGCCTTTGGGCTTTTGAAGCCTTGATCTGACTTTTAAAAAAAATAATAATAATTGGAAAAACAGTACTATGCTGCTAAAAAAAGAAAAAAAAAAGAAAAATAGATATTTGCAAAATTCTGCCTAAATATGTATTTTACCTGGTTAATGTGTGTGGCGGGGCGTGGTCTGCAGCGCCGCTGCAGGGGAGGCGAACGCACCTGAGCGGCACCCACAATCACGCCTCGCCGCCTTAACCTCTGTGCTATCTGTGTTGGTGTGTGTCGTGCTGTGAGCGAAAAAGCTACAGCCGGCTGTAAGCGTACAGCAACCGTGTGTGAAAAGTGGCCTTTAATTAAAGAGGTGCTGAAAAGCATGTTCATGCAAACATCGTCGGGTCTGCTATGGTATGTTTACAATGGGACCTCTGCTCTTGAACCTCTGCGCACAGCGTCTGTACGAAGTCACTTCATCTTTACGCAGGACTGTAAGCTGTCGTCTGTGAGGCGTGAGCGGTCTTTGTTTTTAACATAGTCCACGGTGGAGAACAGCTGCTGACATAATGTGGATCCGAAGATCCATAATTGGCCTACCTGGGGTTGAAAGTCTCGATAAATGCACGCCGTTTCGGCGGGTAAACCGGCTTCCGCGAGTGTGACGCTTATTTTGAGCGATGAAAAAAATAATAGAATATAATTTTATTTTTATATTTCAATATCACAATAATCTTCCAATTTAGAACTACAAGTTAAAAAAGAACTAACATAAATAAATTACATTTCAGCTAAATACTTCTAATTTATTTTCCCAAACCACGCAGTGCCGCACTATAAGGACTCAAGAGCTGCAGGTTGCCGACCCCTGGTCTAACATTTGCTATTGAAATGTCAGACACCAGTTTTGAATTCCATATAGAGTTACAAATCTTTTTTTCTATTTTTGTATTCATTATTATATTCCAGTCAATCAACAGTATGTCTTATCAACCACCTTCTGCATTGATCACATTGATTAACTCTCCCCACGGTTATTTTGGATTGCAGTATTAAGTAGAAAGAATATCTGCAAGAAAGATCTTGGTTATGCTTAAAACTGTAGCCTAGGAAAAAGGAATTTTGAGATACCATTTGAGAGTCAACTAACTTTAGTGAAGAACAAGAACTGATCTGCAAGCTCCAATATACTGACCTTTAGTGAGTTGAGGGTGTCTCAAAGGATATACAAAATAATACTTTTTTTTTTTTTTTAAATAGCACAAGAAAATCCTATAGCAAGCAAGTGTTTCTGCCGACCACACAGTGATTGATCCGCTCTGCTGCTCTGAGACTAGCCAGCTTTATAGACTGTAACAGAATACATAATTAAAATTTAAAACTGACTAGAACTGATAAACCTGTAGCTCCTTCCTTCTTTCTCTTAGAGAAAGTCATTTTTCACACAAACTGCTTTATATAAATGTGAAAAAAGATTTAAGAACTGTTAATGATTTCTGAGACTGAATATAATGTTTAACCAGGTCTAACATGCCTACAAGGTTTGTGCTTCTTTTTCCATCTGAAACACTTTCACGAGAGATTACCTGTAACCATCTTGGGGCCTACAAACTGAAATTTTCTTATTATACTTAAAACTAACCTAAAAAAAGTGCCAATAGGCTCAGGGTTTTGTATTGAGGACAGAAGATCCCAGTGGTAGTTGGCTATGGTTGTACCAAAGCCCTTCACCAAGCTGTGACTACAAACACACGCACACAGTAGATGTATAATGGCCCACTTCCTTGTCTGTCTGCTCCAATGTGTGTGTTTGTTGTGCTTTTCATTTACAGCAGTTGCACTCCTCTGGCTGATATGTGCCTAGTTCTTCATCATTACGCAGAGCGTGGAGGCAGCTACAGTTTCTGAGCAAAACCAACGCCCCTCGACGTCCAAATTTGTCTCCAGTGCTGTAGCAATTCATCACAGACAGCAAGCTTTGCGCTCGCTACAACACACACAGACGCACGAGAGAGAAAAAATACACACAAGACAGAAAACAAGCAAAAAGGAGAAGATCAATCTATCGCAACCTGCAGTGTTCGCCTTCATGTGTAGTACTCCGTTTGACTCCAACCCACAAGAACATGAAACGCTTTGTGTGCCTCGGGAGGCGAGGAAAAACGAAACCCACTCAGATCTCCCGCCTCAGGAATATATGGGAGCAAAAACAGTCCAATTTTACACATCAATCAGATGCAACTCAAAAAGGCCGAGACAGAAAACTGCTTTATACAATGTAGACAAGAGGTTCTTTCAGACATCCCAACACTGAAAATCATAACATATATTTATATACTTACACCCACGTGCTCACAAACTTGGAGAGAGAGCAATCACAGACATGTCACATGATTTGTAATGGAGGGGAAACACATGGCAGCAGAATATTAGTCAAGCTCCCAGCTGTGAAATGGGTTTGAAAGAGTCATTCAGATCTTAAAGGTGGTGTTGAGGAGGAAGTGGCAGGAGAACTAAGATTGCTGAAAGGGATAGGACAATGACTGAGTCGCATCCCGGCTCTGATGTGCACAATTTGCCTCCCTCTTTCTATTCTGGGGATCAGGGCTTTCAGGACAGGTGTGCAAAGTACACAGAAACCTATATCAATGCAGACACTTCTGAGAACTAGTCTAGGCTTTCTTTATATCTGTTTAAAAGCTTAATAATAGTAAATGCTACAAGCTCACAATTTCATCAGTGAAACTTAATAATAAGCTTGAAGTCCTGTGTTTTTGTGCTGAAAGATATCAGTAAGTTGCAAATGAGCTCTAATAAAATGTGTCAAGCTTACTACTGTGCTTTGTTGGGAAGATAGAAAAAAAATATGTGAACGTTTTTTTTAATTTATGTTACGTATGTGAAAGTAAAGTGCAAATGTAGAAATACAATTGAAAAGGTCAAATGAACAAGATGATAAAAGCCAAACATGGTTTACTCTCCCAGAAAACAAAAGAATAGACTCTGGAAGCAGAATAAAGTCTAAACTGAACCTCTACCTCTGGGAAAAAGCAATAGTTATCCTCCTGTCTGAAGTGAAACTTCAATCACCATCTATTTAATCAGAGCCTGTTCAAACTGGCGTTTTCCATTGTCTGGACAAGTAATCTGTCCTTGTGTCAGTGTCTACCCTTTATTCAGACCCAGACTAATGTCTCCCGCCACTTCACTCAACAGGATGTAGCACTTATCATCAGGACGATGACCCAGTCGTAGCAGTGTGTAGCTGAGGTGGGCCGGAGCAAGGAACGAAATAGGGTCAATTGGGCTGGGATAGAAAAGCTAAGGAGAGAAAATGGCATGCCTGAGTACAATGAATGCAGGCCCACCACGGTGTTCCCTTGAACACTTAGAAGACAAATGGTGCAGCAAGGCTAGTCAGCTACCTTTCTCTACATTGAACACCCACTTAGACTTCACTTTGATACTCTGAGTGGAGAAGAAGAGGCTTATTGCAAGGCAAAGTTTTCATATAGCTCCTATGTTACTATGGCACCATTGCTAAAAACACATTAACCGATCAGAATAGCACCCAACGTGACTGTCAGATGAATCAAGGCAGTTACAATTCTGAAAACTATGGTAAGGAAAAGGAAAGAGATAAAGACAAATGTTACAATTGTGATAATATGCCTTGATTGAATAATATTAATCATCTTGTTACAATATAATAAGCCCTTAGGACTGAACTTTCATGTTGTGTAATTTTGCCCAGCGTAAAGACTTTTGCAGACATGCAAAAAACAAAACAAACAACAAACCAACAACAGAAGATCTCTCTTCACATCACACTGCAAAAATATCCGGGTAGAACCTGAGGAACATAAGAACCTACAAAGTTGACGAAGATCCTAATCTATGGAGGCTGAATGCCAGAGCTGACAACACCCAAAATATTTCCTGCTAACAATCTAGTTCCAGTCCCCACATTTATTATTATATGAATGATTTCGTTTGGATTTAATTTGTTTCATGATGTCTGCTTTTGTATGACACCACATATTGATATTTTATTATATACAATTCAAAAACAAACTAAATGTTTTCATACTGAAAGAATAAAACTCATTGCCTATTCAGTCCACCGTTGGTGCTGCTGAGTGTATGTGTGGACAACCCCCCCTTCCTCCCCATGGACACAGTCGTACCCAGGCTCTCAAGTCAAGTACAGCAGGAAGGGTTCACTTGTTCACTTATTATTAATCTCTGGCTCTCTTCCACAGCATCTTTTGTCCTGTCTTCCTTCTCTCACCCAATTGGTCAACGCCAGATGGCCACCCCTCCCTGAGCCTGGTTCTGCTGGAGGTTTTTTCCTGTTAAAAAGGGAGTTTTTCCTTCCCACTCTTGCCAAAACGCTTGCTCCTAGGGGGGTCAATATGATTGTTGGGTTTTCCTCTGTGTGTATTATTGTAGGGTCTACTTTACAATATGAAACGCCTTGAGACAACTGTTGCTGTGATTTGGTGCTGTATAAATAAAATTGAATTGAAAATTACACTTATGTGTGGCTCATTATCTCACAAAGAACTGTTGACTGTTATCTCGTGCTTAAAATAACAGTACAGAAGTCCATGCATTTGCATTTAGTTAGACTACACTGGAACTCAGAGCAGTTTTTCATGACACATGCAACACTCTTGGTTTAAATGACAATGTTGGTCAGTATGTCTATTTGACAATCCAGCAATCCAGGAGCAATTTTGCTGCAACAAAAATGGCTTAAGTGTGAAGAGGAGACTGATTACTGTATTGTACGAAATGAAACGGACACTGACAAATTGTGCCTTTGGGGATATAAAACGCAGGTGGGAAAAAAAAGGTCAAAATAAAGAAATTGCTATATATATTGTTTCCAATACTCAGCACATTGCAAAAATATTTAAAACCATTCATGTTGTCTCTTGAGTTAAGTATTGTGATTATATTGTACCGTGGGGTCTCAACGGACTGCATTATGTCCACTACTGGTTTGTCTTGGATGACTTACTGGGAAGCTCTCACTGTACTTGGTAACAAGCGTCATCAACTCGTAAGGTAATTTTTCTCACACCTAACTGTTATACTGTGTGTCTGGTGTGGGTGCAGAGTCTATTTTTCTCTCACTCACTCAC
>NW_005187412.1:1788975-1800905 GCF_000239375.1 Pundamilia nyererei | reverse complement strand
GTGTGTGTGTGTGTGTGTGTGTGTGTGTGTGTGTGTGTGTGTGTGTGCAATGCCAGAAACATCACGACTTAGCTATGTCACCGAGTTTGCCTTTAGCTTTATCTTAAACTGAGCGTATCTAAATAAATTTCAAGCTCTAGGCATATTTATATAAGCCTTTCTGACAAAAATTGGCTGAAGTTTATTCTTCAGATTTTCTTATTTTTGAACTACTTTTTTTTTTTATTAATTGAAAAGTTTGCAGTAAAAACACTCACCAACACAGAGAGGCAGGAAAGTAGAAGAGATGCCAAGTTGTCAGTTGGAGTAGTTTACAAACTAAACAAGCAAGAGTTTTTCAAACTCACACAAGGATTGAAAGCGCTCAGTGCCAGCAAGGGATGCTGAAAGCCCTATGTTGGTGATCTACTGTTAATATGACTATAATGATCTGAGGTACATCAAAATCTTAGGTAAAAATATGAAAAATGTTTAATTAAGCAGTGAGGCTTCTTCTAAACAATATTTAAAGCCAAATAGCACAAATTTGGTTTTAAATGGGTAGCCAAACCCTGTACAAAGAAGAAGCAGAGATTCTATCTAATTGTGGCTTGGATTCTCAATTTCCACACTCCAGGGCATTCTAGTCTTCTTTTTAGACACATTTTTATTTTAGTTATATTGTTATTCAAGTTGCAGTTTTCTTGAAAAATGCACAAAGTTTTCCCTTTCTGATTTCTCAAGACAATATTAAGTTTCTGCTTAATCCAAGCTAAACAAGCAAGAGTTTCTTCCAACCTCTACCATCACAAGCCTTTCGAGGCCTTTGCACTAAAGCATCTAGACCGTAATATGCCTCATGGTACGGTATGGTACACTTCTCCTCAACCTTGGTGTGCAGCTTTCAAACAAACATGTTGTGTAACAAGGGGAGTAATTTTCATAATTTCAATGTCATCCAACAATTTTGCCATCTATCTCTCTTGTGCTCAAACATCACACGAACAATACAAACAGGTAGGAGTACCTTATCCACATAAAGTGTTTGATAATAACTGCACACGCAGCACCTCAAAGCCTGCACCTGCAGACCACTGATAATCAATCAACTAACATATCAGGTCTTTGCAACAGTACCACAACCCACAAACACCGTTTTATGTGCAGTAGTTTTATTTTTTGCCTTTACCTCTTTTGCTGGCATTAACAGTCTAGTATACAGAAGAGAACCCATCTATAGGACAAATGTTGAAATTATTCATCGTGCGTGTTTACTGGATGAGCTCAAAACTGTAAAATTTCAGGAAATCTGTGGCAAATGCGTTCCCAGGCCAGATCAAAGAGAAATGAGGTGGTTTGTATTATGCTTCAGCCAAGACAGGCCTTGGTGTGGCCTGATAGTAAAGCCACAGCTGTATGTTTGGCCTGGATGGAGCACAGTGGTTCTGATCTTGCACCCTAACGTCTACAGGAGAGCTACAGTGCTTGGCATAGTAATGACTGTAGATGCTGTTGCAGAGCTCGGACTGCCAAGCTAAATGGCTCTGCCAGCTTTAGTGTGAGCACTGAAAATGGGTCTCAACTGTTGAACGTGTTTCTGGCACCAGGAGTGCTTGTAGGTAAAAAGGGGGGGAAAGAGAAAAAAAAAAAGAAAAAAGAAAACTGGCAACAAAAAGCAATTCGGTTAGGGATCAGACTGTCTGGCATAAGGCAAATATTTCCTTCTTAAGAGTTATGTTTGGAGAATTCTAGTTAAATAACTATTAATCTAGTAGCACTTTGATAAGAAAAACTTGTGTATGTAGACATATTTACAAAGGCACTGAGGGTGTGTTCATGGGGACATCCTGCTTCAAGGAAGTTTGGATAATACATTCATATGTTTGAAGGGTTATTAAATGTGTTTAAATAGGACAAGAAATTAGATTGCTGTGAAGTTATGGGGTGACAGTTGCTCTGCATTTTGCTGTGGCAACCACAAGATAAACAGTGACAACAAACAGTAGTACACTATAAGGCATTATATAGTAATGGATTCCATATTTGTTTGTGTGGGATGGGAAACCTTGCAGATGGCCGTTGTATATTGGTCCACAAAAATTACTTCCCAGCAGTTTCCTTGAGAGCAGTTGACAGTGAACTGGTTCATTCAAATTAATGAGTTGGGTCGCTTTGAAAATACAAAAATGATACTGGATCTGTAGGCGGCTTGGAAGATTTTTGTAGAATTTTAACTCCAGTGCATAGTTCTCATATTCACTTCAAGCAACCAATGACTTAGCGGGCCAGTGTAATTACACCTTCTACAGTCATCACGTTATGCAAAATAGGAAAAAATAACATTCTGACAAAACTATAACTGGTAAAAGGAAGCCATAAAATACAGATTTTTTTTGGGACATTATTCTGCAGACATAACATCTGACAAAGCACAGACGGCATTTAAAACAACTCTGCAAACTGCATATGTACCAAAGGCATAAACTGGATGCTTATTAAATTCTAAATGCAGTAGGTAACTTTTTTAAAAATGATTTGATTTTTGTCTTACTTGCTGTCACTATATCCTTGCAAGAGTACAAGAGTCAGATATTCTGTGAAAACAATCAGCTTCTGCTGGCACCTCCAAATTGTGGAAGGAGCTACTGTGCCTCCAGAAAAACAACTAGTCAGACCAAGAAAAATTGCAGCATGTGTACACGCGGCACACACTGTTGCTCATTTAAGCTGAAGTTCTCCAGCATTCAAATTCAGTCTAAACTTTAATGGTCCTTCATTTTCTCCCACTGAAGAAGACAGTGAATGATAAAATGGGAGTTTTTGTATTGGAGATTGTCTTTATGAAATTCTTTTGGTATTTATTAACTGTGACAATTGTGGTTCTGCTCTCACAGCTAAATGTTCTCGTCGTGAGTGCATTTACATTGGCAGTAATATTGACCAGACTTTCATTTGTTCAACAATTTGAATTACAATATGCTCAAAGGTTATTATAGAATTTTTTGCCCAATGATGCCAGAAATGTCTGTCATGGGTTTAATCAGAAATATAACAACTGAGTGAGCAGGGCTGACATGGAGAGACTTTACTACGCATGGCTAAACTACGTCCACTAGCACAATGATTGGCCTAGCCATAAACACACATGCAGCCATGGTGGCTCATAAGGAACAATAATTTAGCCAACTGATGCATATTTATCTTGCCAAGATCCCATTTTCTACAGTAATGTCAGACTTCATTAATCCTGGGGTGGGTGAGCGACCAACTTTTTGAGTCTTTCAGAAAAACTGCAAAAGTGCATCGAGTGAAAACCAGCACCTGGTTTTTGTCCTTTTGTGGAGAAACACAGCTTCAAATACAGTCTGCCTAGGCCTGCTTTTTGTTGTCTGAGAACAGCTGCCTGCTGACATTTGTTAGCATTTTGACATTTGATAAAATGAACAACAGCCACATACTGTTGGCAAGTCGCTCTCAGATAAGTAACAAAATATCTGTTTACACTGCTGTGTTGACTCTACTGTAACAGCCTTACCTGCAATTATGGCTCATAATGCAAATTTGGTCTGATACGCACAGCTCAACAAGAGGGAATGAGGTAACAAATACTGTTTTTTAAGTGAAACGTCTGCTAAATTTGCAATTATGACTCAATCATTCTATTGCTGTTCTGTTGTGTAAATGTTCTCAAATCTTATGTGAGGAGCTCTGTGCTCATGGAAAGAGAAGGTTTCATCCGATCTTTAGACACTAACACTTGCTAGGGAAAACGTATAGATACATTTTAATCTTGTTCTCTTATTATTTAGGTTCAGGCAAAAGAATAGATAACTGCTCTGTGCCCTTGTCAAAGACCAAATGCAGTGTATTAGTGTTATAAAATTGAATTAAAATACAAACTGAAGCCAATAAGTGGTTAAAGAAAAGACTATCGGGTGGACAAGTATTAATTAATTATGACTTTCTGAAAATGCATTTATGTTGACAGATATGAGCTTCTTTCACTGGGGATAGTTTCAGTGTTACTCCCACTTGGAGGTCTGTTATGATTTTGCTTTCTAACTGTAAGATAAATTTCCCTTGAGAGAAAATATGTTCATCAAATGCAGCAGCAATACAAATTTAAATATTTAATAGTGATTTATAAAACTACAGCCTGTATCGGATAATGTATGATACAAGCCAGAGTAACAGCCTCCATCTGTGTAAAACGCAGTAGTATCTCTTGAGAATAACATTTTAGACAGCTAGGTGCTGTCTTCTCAGTTTTTGCTGAAAGTTGGAAAGGAGACAATGATTTATAAGATTCAGGTCCCATTTGTCAATGCAAAATATCAATATAAATGAGGAATGTTTAACAGTAACTTCTGTCTTCACAGCATGTAACCACTCAAAGTAAACACTGATGCTGCATTTATAGGATAGTTTGTACACCCCACGCAGTATCGCTTAACAGTCTAATGACTTAAAACAGTGTCACGCAACTGCTTCATTTTCAAATTGAACACAAGCTTTGTCCACCTCCTTTATTTGTGGTTGCAGACTCCATGTTTTCCTGCATGTAGGATACTGTACAGCACTGCACACTTTTTTCCAGAGATGTTCTGTTGCTCTTTAGATAATTTTTTCCAGCTGTTCTTTGCTGGAGGGGTTGTTGCTCTACCTTCCTCTTTAAAAACACTCCAAAGGTGTTCTGTTGGATTCAAGTCAGGAAATGCACCAGCCAGGTCATAGTTTTACCTTTTTTCTTTTTCTCTGATTTTGGCAATCTGCTGTATTATCATGCTGGAATATCATTCTTGTACCAGACTACTGGAGAGTGGGAGGCATGCTGTCAGAAAATATTTTGTCTTACATAAACACGCATTCATGGTGCAATCTATAAATGTCAACATGTCCCTATCATCACATTCCCACCTCTATGCTTCATTGTAGGAACCATGCACTCTAGAAGCCCTTGCAAGGTTAATGGCAAATATGTTGGACGTCATCTGAATTACACAAATTTATTTTAGTTTTATCTTGCATATGTGCCAAATGCCTAATATGCCTTTTTTCTTCTTCTTTTAAGTGGGGGTTATCATTATGGTCTATTCTTTGCACTGTTTAAGTCAGGGATTTCAAACTAAGTTTAAATCGTGGGCCAGACCGGTGAAAAAACTCTTTCTGTCATTGTAAGGACATTTAACTAAACAGGTCATCCATGAAATATCATAATATAAGAAAACAAAGTGCAGTTTCAACAATACATCTCCATTGTCTGCACAATACATGTGTAAAGCAAAAGGTTCTGGTACTTCATTTTGTCATTTCATTTAATTGCGTATCTATTGCAAAACTATTTGATGCAGTATGAGTGGCAATGGTGGAGGTCTTTAAAATCTGTAAAACTACAGTTAGAAAGTTCACAATCCATGCCCTCATTGCACTTTTTCCAAAGCCTTTCACTGGGTCATACTGGAGTCTTTGCTGAGCCCATTCTGGCCCCCAGGCCTTATTTTTGACAGCCATGGTCTAAGCTAGGGGTGTCAAACTCAAATACACAGTGGGCCAAAATTCAAAACTGGATCAAAGTCATTAATATTCATTGAAAAAAAATCTTCCTCCAAATATAACAAGGAATCTTTTCTTATGGACTCAAACAAGTTTTGCTGAAAAACTGAATATGGAACAAACAAAACTTAATACTAAACAATATATATAACTTATATAAACGTATATATAACTTAATATTGCAATTAAATAACACATCAGTGGAATTCATTTCTTAAATAAAAAATGTATTTGCAGCCTTCTGAATTAAATGTTATCATTTTATCATTTATCAAATTTTCCTCATATTCTCCCACCTGTCCAGAAAGCTCCTGTTTTCTGCCTTTCTTTTTGCCATTTTGGGATAGGTAGCATGGCAGTATTTGCATGGTTGCTATGACTATGGTCAACAGAGGAGAGGGTGCTAATGGGTCCTGTCATGACTGATGCACCAAAACTCCAACAGAGCATTCTGGGAATTGTAGTATTAGCAGTACATGCAGGCCAGCTCTAATAGTAATTTTGTATGGCTTCATGGGCCAAATTTAATTAGGCTGCGGTCCAAATTTGGCCCGCGGGCCAGAGTTTGACACCTATGGTCTAAGCTGTCACAGAAAATCAGATTTTCAATGATGACCCCTGTTTCAAGTCTGAAGCACTTGTCTGTCTCAGAAAGATTGTGACACACTGTCAATATCGTCATTTTAGCAGGGCAAACGCTAGAGCTCTGATTGGTAGTACTATGGCTTCTTCTATACCTCCTGATTACTGCAGCAAATATATTTCAGTTGATTTTTTGAGGGTCACCAATCTTCTTTTTATCCTTTTCCATCTTTCTGAAGTCTCACAATGATTTTTTTCAAGTTATCAAAGCAAGGCACAAACACGTAACTATTCACATGGATTTTATGACCATGTTCATGCAATTCAACTGTGCGTTGAATTTAATTTCTCATTCATGTGTCAGTTTATTCACTTTTAGTGCACTGAGTTTCTGCTCTGATGGATGTGTTTTAAAGTATTTGCTTTTTTTTTTTTTTAAAGAGGAAATACACTACTTTGAAATAATGCATTTATTGACAGATAATGCAATCACATGACACTTAAGTGATACTGCACAGGGCAGTACTCACTCAAGTCACAAACTGAACAAGATTAGGCTTGTGAAACTTGCCCCATCACCCAAATAATTCAAAATACTTTCCTTGTTTTACACATATAAACTGATATATGGTGCATGTGGTATTATTGTTGAACCTACTATGCACTCATTTTTTATTAATATGTCAAATAAAGCATGAGCGCAAGCTTCTCTGATACTGCAATAGGAGTAACTGTCTTTTTTGTTTAAAAAAAAAAAATTTCTCCAAATCAGATTCTTTACTCTAATTTAGCACTTGTCTGAAAAGTGTTAAAAAAAATAAAAAGGCTATATTTATTTTTACATGTGAGCAAAAAGCATTCTGCTAAATTCTGGGCAGAAATCAGAAGAAACTATTTTTTCCTTTGTAGAGTAATTCTTATTCTGCTGCATTTGGCTGCTTTTCTCTTTTTTTGAGAACCAAAAAGATACCACCTTTTGTGTGTCCTAGTTTATGACCTAGTTATCTTGAAATGTTGAAACATAAAGAAGGATTTCATTTAATTTTGGCAGTTTGTAGCATCTCCTTTAAAAGGCACTGGCATAATACTTGTCTTGCTCAGAAAGACTGGATATGCTAAGGTTACAAACACTGTTTCAACAAGAAGAGTTGAAAGTGCTGTGTTGTAGTAATACTCTGAATCCTGTCAAATGTTTCTGACCTCTCAAGATAGGTTAGTTAAAAAGTGAACTTCTGTAATCCTTGTAATATTGTAAAAAAAACAACAAAAAAAAAACACTGTCTACAAGGGCACAAATGAAAATAAAGCAACACAATGAAGCTCATGTCTCAAATTTGTGTTACTATGTAATAGTGGTTTAATAATGCACGGGTCAGCTACATTTGATGGCTTAATTGGTTTGAAATAATTAAAGTTAAGACTGTAATTTCAACATGAGTGATATGGACAGAGTGACAGTTTAAAATAAAAGCCTTATGACACGCTTTAATATCACATAATGGATATTATTTTAAACATTACTTAACTACATCCATCAATCAAAATGAGATGACAGATTTTCTCTACAGATGTGGGGGTTTTATTTTTATAGTGTTGAAAACTGAATTGTGAGAAAATAGCTGTCAATTCTAATCCATTAAAATTTGGGCTGTATGTTATAAATGAGATTCGTTGTCTTTGAGTGATCTCTTACACCACTTGACCCTAGATTGATTCAGCACACGGCTCTGTGAAAGGGTTTTATTGTTGCAAGAGTTGACAGGCAAAGCAAATTATGCAGTCTTTACCTGCATTGACTTCCAGCAACCTCCTCTTCTTCTGCTGTCTCTCCCGCTTTTCACGCTCTGCCTTCTCCTTTGCTGCCCGCGCTCTCCTCTGTTTCTCCTCCGTCTCCCTCTGCCTGAAGTTCTCTTTCAGTGCTTGCTGCAGGGCAGAGACAGAGAAAATGTGAGGGGAGGAGGAAAAAAAAAGAGAAAACATGATGGACTGCTAAGTGGGGTTAATTACAATAGTGCTAAGCCTGTCAAAGAGGGAGGCAGCAGTCAAACCCTGATGAAATCTTTATCAGGCACCACTAAAGTCAGGTGAAGCTTCTTAGCTGCACTGTGATTCAAGTCTTCTGAGACAAAAAAAAAAAAACAACGAACTTCATATCACTGAATTCAGAGACTAGATTGATGAGATTGATGGATCAATGATCAAGGAATCAAGAGAAGCTGATGATTACAAGCAATTCTGTTCTTTGACTTTGAGTTGTAGCAACGTAGAATTTGATTTTGCTTTACATTTTTTCCCTATAATTTGTCTTTTTCATCACATACAGACAGCATTACCTTACTGCAGAGTGTAAAAACATTTTTGAAAGGTAAATTCTTCCAGTATTGTTTTAACATATACAGATTGAACTTTCAGCAGACATCTGGCCACTGTGGTATGCTCAAAATGAAAATACTTTATCTAGTCACGTCACAGCAGTCGAGTGTGATAGAAATGTAAACCAAACATAACACAATTCAACATTAACTGGCTGTACAACAGATACTGAGCAAAGCTTACAAGGGATTCTGTGCGTGTTGCAGTGTTAAATAAACAAACAAAAACGGAAGTTTCTTTAAAAAAAGTGTTTATGGTTACACAAGAATAACCTGTTCAAGTTAGTTTGTTATGGAATAACTGCAGCTACTTTCTTACATTGAGCAGGCATAAAAGTTAGAAAACATGTCAAAGAGTTTACAATGTTTTATTGTGACTAAAATAACAGTTTAACGTAGAGTGATGTATTTCTAATAACCTGGCTCTCCATTTATAGCTTTTTGGGGCTGTCTATAATCTGTTTTAAAACGTTTGGTAAAGTTGTGACTGAGTCTTTGGTAACAGCAATGAATCCATCTTAAGAAGAGCACATATTATCAGTAACCAGATTGCTAACTGGAGCATCAAATCTTTAGCAAAGAGGTTTACTATTTATTTATTTTTTGTTAAGTATACACACTTAGTGATTTCAAGCTAATTCATTTGCAAGTTTAAGTGAACAACAAACACAAATATCTATGTTGATCAACCACATGGACATAGCAATAGTTTTAGTTTGTTTGCTGTACAGTACTTCTTGTACTCCAGAATATTTCTGCTCCTAAGTATTAGATTTTTCTGTCCTAAGAGAATTTTATTGGAATTTGCAGGATCAAATATTATTCGCTGGAGGCCTTTAAACATGAATAACCTATGTACAGTACAGTTCATACAAGTAAACACTGGTGGTTGTTTAAAATCAATATTTGGTCTTGAGTCTTTCAGATGTCACTAAATGTTACTGACATTTAAACATGCTGATGTAGCCAAACTTCCAAACTTATGTCATTCATTTGAATGAGTCTCTCTAGGGAGAACCCGTCTATAAGGACATCTGGTATGCATCAACTATTGTAACTGCAGGCTCTGTAGTCCCTGTTGTTAAACTCCTCCAATTTTGTCAATAGCTCAATAACGCCACAGCCGAGCGACAGACTGCTTATGATTTAATAGAGTGCTAGCACGATTGCCATCCTGATCAATAGCCAGTCACTTAAAGCAAGGGAGTCTGGGCTTTCATCAGACACCCAAGTTCTCCCCCTCAAACCCCCCTCCACTTGGGTTTTCTACACAGCTCAGCTTGATGGGCAGGTCAGTGATAGAATAGTAATATCAAACCAACATAAATGTATACACACAAAAACACATACACAGACACCACAAGAACTGTGTAGTATGGGGAAAACTACAGTGGCACACCAAAGAGGGGCAATCACTTATTGAAACCCACTGACAACATCTTATTATGTCGGCATACAAGTGACTATAGTTGGAAATTATATGGTCAACTTGAATTCAAAACATTTCAGTATATTTGATTGTTTCAAAGGTCTTGTTGATGCTCAGAGAAATTTTCAATTGAATAAATAAAGTGTATATTACTAATAATAGGGTTGTAACTGCATACAGTACTGACACAGTGGTATGGTTTCATCACTGTTAGCCTGTGCTTTAATCCTTTATTTTTTTGCATGGCTAAATTTAACTATATAAAACTACATATAAACACTACTGCAATCCTATATAGTAAATGCTCCACGTTTGCCCCTTATTGCATTAATCTTCCACTGGACAAACTTGAGATTTTGTTTTTTCTTATTTATAAAAAGTAATTGTAGTTGGTTATAACTTAGGAAAAACACACAATGGACAAAGTGTCTAAGCCCACTCAGCTTGTTTTGTTGTTTTTTCCCTGTACTGAGTTTGGGTTTGAAGGGTGAAGGTGGCTTGCTCATGCCAATATTAAGTCATAATCTTAATGTAAAACAGCAAAGTTACTGTCGACAGCAACAGGTAATTTAACATTGATTAACTTGACATTTCATCACAATCCCACACAAACCAAAACACCCACATCATTGTCGTTGACAGAATGGTTGAAGAGTTTTAGTGGTCCTCTGGAATGTTGGGAAGATAAAATCAGGCAACTAGCCATGCAGTCTGTCCTTACAAATATTTGTGAAAGATTGGGCGATTCAAAACGGTTCACTTGAATTCAAGTGTGGTAAGATGCCACCACTGCAACGAGTCAATTACTTCCATCCTAGATAATCCACAATCAAGTCTAAGTGGCATTATTACAAAGTAGAAGTGTTTAGGAAACAACATAACAATAGTGGCAGACAACGTAACAATGCAAAACAGGGATTTTGTATGAGTGCCGAAGCGCATAGTGCAAAAGATCGACATCTTTCTGCTGACTGAGTTGAGGCAGTTACAAGCTTCAGCATAAAAACTGAGTGCCTGGACCTTCATGCAATTGGTTTCAACGGCCAAGTCACTCCTCTAACATTAATGTGTAGATTGCGCCATACTTCTGTCCAAATAGTGTATTAATCACAGGTAATAATAGACAATAACTGAAGCATTCTGTTAAATCTAAAATCTGTTTTAATGTATAAAAGAAATCCAAACACTTACGTTCACAACTTAGTTAATTGTCCAGTAGCAATCAACATCAAGTTTTGTTGTTTGTTGCAGTTAGTATAAGTAAATTGTATATTTTCATCAATTTATCTTTTTACAACAGTTATGATAAAGTATTGCAAATACAGCGAGAAAAAAATGATGGGAAGGGTTTAGAACACATTTGACTAAACTCACCCACATAAGTAGACAATAGCAGCAAAAAACATTGATAAGTACCACTCGACAGGCTTATAGAAATTCAGGAGAAGAGAGTATTGAAGAATAAGAGAGGGTGAGATGAATACCAAATGTCTGTGAAGCACTCAGAGCTCTCTTTTTATAACTATTTTTAAATGAAACCAACTACTTGACAAAATGAACTTTGATTTGATGGAATGACTGTGAGTTGCTTATAGCAACCAACAATTCACAAATGACTATATTCTTAATGGGCATCTGGTAAATTAAGGACAGAAAGAATGAGGAAAAAGAAAAGAGAAGAACAAGATTACCAATGTGCAGCATATTTTTAGTAAGGAACAATTAAATGATCCCAGGTTACAAGCTATGACTGATGCCTAATGTAAATTTCATCAAAACTCTTCCATGAAAAGGGCAATTTCACTTACTAAAACAAAGTAAATATACTTGTGCTAAAGCAATCAAACAGAGATGCTGCTGCTCAGAATCTGAATAGCCCTATACAGTTTAGTCATTTATGAAATTAGTATCACTTACAGTCTAACAGATGGGACTATTTTTCTTTGAACATATATGCATTTGATATATAAATTACATATTAAAACTAACTTCACAAATACAACAAATTTTTTAAT
>NW_005187412.1:1779149-1788878 GCF_000239375.1 Pundamilia nyererei | reverse complement strand
AACTACAGACATAAATGGCAACTGAATAATGGTAAGTGCAAGTGCAAATACCAGTACAGACTTTTTTTCCCCCCTTTAAATAATAGTCTACATTCATGGTTGTGCCTTGATGTAAAATTGTACTTTGGTACAGTGGGGCTCTGAATGAAACAATAAATGTTGGGTGATCCATGTTATCATATTATGATGTTTAGAGGGATATTTTAAACATGCACAGTTTGGTTTCTTTTATGTGTTAACTGGCTAACCTTTGCCAATTATTAAAAGGCACAAACTACAGCTGAGGATGATGGGAGACATTCATTTTTTTAAGGAATGTACAAAAGTACAAATACTCTTTTTTTGCCCCTGTTCATTATGAAAAGTGGCAGGGGATTACAATGATATGATTATGCAGATCCACTGAGGAAGGATGTAGAAAAACCTCTTATTTAAATCGAGATCTTTCAAAGCTGCCAACCATTCAAGAAAACAATGATGAGTCAGTAACAGATCAATACTATAAGTGGGTCTGTTATATATAAATAAAAAAAAAGATGGCTTTTAAACTTCACAAACAAAACAGAAATGAGCAGCTAAAGATTATTACAGCAAAAACACCCTTATTAAAACAAAAATTGTTATGATTACAGCCAGCATGAAGAAGCTATGCTGTCTTACTAAATCGCAGAGACAATTAGGAAAATAAGAATTAAAATGTCAGTGGGGACATCAGCTGAATGGAATAAAATGTTAACTTCAAGCACAAGTAAGACAATTTTTATTTGTTTTTAAATGTAAAATTAAAAATTATCTTCGTGCTGAAATGTAACATTGTAATATGAACTGAGGTAACACAGACTTTCAGAGATCTTTTGATTGAAAAAAAAATTATATATGTTACTGTAATAGCGAGAGACCTAGTGATGTAAAGGAATAAAGAGAGGGAGAACCAGCTCTGTAAAATTGTCTACTGCTCTCCTTCATCACTGCAGGTCTGCTTCGCCCTCCTTCTCTCCTGGATGTCCGCCATTAGACACGCTCAATTGGATTCCTGTCAGATGTGCGGCCTCGCCCTGTGTCTCCTTCTTACGGGTGACTGGGCATGCTGCATGTGTGTGCACAATTGTGTGTGCACATCTTTGTGTGTGAAATAACTAAGCAGCTTTTCCTATTAAAAAAAAAATGCCAAAGCAGAATGACATATGCGCACAAACAAACATACACACACATTCTGCCAACAAGATACACACAGTTCAAGGCTCAGTTTGCCCCAGGCAGTGGTCTAGAGACAGCACGCACCTATTAGCATGGGCCTCGGCACGGCAGGGTAAATGCTGACACAGATCTGACCAAGAGGTTACAATGCTTAGATTTACTGTATGCCTACGTTCGTTGACCTAGCCTTGGCTTTTCCTAAGATGTGTCTCTGTGATGTGACCATTTCAACGAATTGCTGAGAGTGTAAGCTGCTAACGCCCTGACCTATCGCAGGGGAATAAATAGCTATCTTGGGAGTTTTGACCATATAATGCTAGCCTTTATAACACTTGGCTTCTTCACCTTTCACTGGCAGCATCATTAACTGTTATGTTTGGTCAGAACATAAAAGCTACTGCAAAACTCAAAACTGAACCATAGGCTTCAAATAAAAGGGATTTCAGCAACAGTTTAGCTTTAAGAACACAATGTTAAAATCTGTTTTTATTACTAGGCAATAGTAATGCACAGAATACAGAATAGATCGACATCATTTAGCCTCAGTTCTGGCAACTCTAGTTATTTAAATGCGCCATGGATAACAGCACACGTTAGTCCTGGGATCAATAGCATCAATAAAAATAAACAGGGTACCTAGGAAAAAATTTGGGCTCTCTAAAGGGCCAAAGAGTCTTTCACATACACTGCAACATTGGCACCCTTGTGCTCTGACACCCATTCTCTTTTATAGCAAAGGTGCCGGTTGGGCAGCAGTCACACACCCAGTCGCTATAGAAAAGCAAAATGACAAGTGGGTGAAAAAAATGACAGTACAAGCCAAGCTCAATAGCCAGAGCAACATAAATTTTGTGCTGTTCACATATCCTACAGTAATTGCATCATATGTGCAGGGATATATTATTATTTCAGTTTCTGTTGCTACACATCTTGACGTACCTTCCTTCCAAAGAATGATCCATAAGAAAGCAGCTGCATTTGTACTGCAGCTGAAGCTTCATTAAAGTTTCTGTCAATTCTGATCTAGGAAGGATACTGATAAAACCCCACGGCCACTCTGCCTGAAGAGTGCATAAATGGAAAACAACAACAAAAAAAAGTAGCAGGCTACAAGAAAAAACGAAAGCATAAGTAATCACTATGCAGGGAGGGGGGAAAAAAAGCAAAAAGGCATGAAATCCATTTGTGTGTGTGGTAGATGTTAAGTTAGGGGCAGGGCAATAACTTTAGTAGGCTAATTAGCTACTATTATCTGTCGCGCCCAGTGGCTTGTGCCACTAATCCTGCTGATTAAACACAGTGGGTCTCTGCAGCTCCAGAGCTCACGGTAGCACCAGACTGATAAGGGCACAGAGCTCAGGGATGACATAAATGTCCGGGTGGGACTGGACTACACAGGACTGGCACTGTTCTGCTTTGTATTTTACCACAGGACACAGAACGAAGTAGAAGTTCTGTAATAAAACAGGCAGTGAATAAAAAGATAAATAATAACCCCTATTTTCAAGGTCTTTTCCCCTCTCAAACCTGAAATAAAACTCTGGCAAATCTTTCACTTATTTTGTGGTTTGCCTTTTTGCTTGTATTTTTCATGGATGTTGGGCAACTAATGAGTGCAGCATCATAAGTAGCTTTATGGTTAGAGCTATTTTTTATCTATCACAGTTTTAGCATTAGCAATTCTGTCATTTCTTAAAATATGTTAACAAGAGGCAAAATGAAAATGCACCCATAAATGAAACACTCTTAAATAGCATTAAAACACCAGCTGATACGAAGTAGCACTGCAGTATTTCTCTTAATGTAACATTGTACTAAATGGTAAATAAATCCATTCAAAAAAAAAAAAAAAAAAAAAGCACATCTTAATATGAGACAGGCTGAGTCATTCATTTCTCATTAAGACATAAGTTCCTGTAACACAAATATTGTGCTAATCCCTGTGTGGCTTTAATAGCAGGACAGGTTTAATGAAAAGTCAAAACATTATTCAATATGCAAATGTCTCCAACTCAAGATATTAAAAAAATAAATATAAAATGAAGGATTGCACCATGTACTCACAGTGAACATTGAACGGAAGTTGCTGAGATCAGTGAACAGCTCCTCCACAGAAGTCTTCTTAGGATCAATAGCAAAGTACTCCAGCAGGTTCTGATACAGCGTCTCCATGTTGCCGTGCATGATCACCAGCTTGTCATACTGCTCCCGTGCAACTTTGCTGAAGCTGTGAGGGTTGTGGTCAAGGTCATTGTTACATTTCACAACAAGTATCCATTAAAGGCTGATGAGAGCATCTCCAACTTGACAGCAAAAGTGAGAGCCATTCCCTCTTGTTTTTGCAAAGAAATTAAGTTGGAAATAAAATGCCGATAAACCAACGTTGGCATTAAGAGCTCTCAGTCAGGTCAAAGTGTGTGCATTTTACACTACTCCATTTTTGCTGCACTTAAAGTTCATTGTACTTTAACGTTAACCCTGCCCACCAGTTTTTTCAAAGCCTAACTAATGAGAATATTGCTTACTGAAAAAGTTTCCAAGTTAGTGTAAACACAGTTAAATAGATGTGTTTGCATTTAACTCTGCTCCTGGCTCTGGCTCACTTCCAAATGCTGCAGCAAGCACAGTATTACTCTTCTTAGGATTTGGCAACAAGTCTTTGCACTCTAAAATGCTTGAAGAGTGCAAGAGTTGGGCTTTACACAAAATGGTTATGTCTTCAACAGTCTGACCTAGCAAATACTGCAAATACAAGTCTGACTTGACTTTAAGATGAAAGAGCAATACAAGGCCCTCCTATCTGAAGCGCAGGACAGCTTTGCTACGTTCGTGTGGATGAGGACAAATGGGTAATGGTTGTGTCAACATGTGCTGGAGAGGTGGTGGAGGGGAGGGGAGGGGGGAAGAGTCAAAGTACTAAAACGCATCAAGCCCACCAGCAGGGCATACAGTGCTGTCACCACACACACACACAAACTCACTATTCACTCAATGCAAAACTTTAGTAACCGTGAATTGGCTGTTCAAAATATATTTATGCTACAGTTTTATTCCCTTTCCATATTCCATAAATCATAATCCTCGCTGTCTATTATCGTACATGATGACCTTGTCAAGTGAAATTCAAATCTTTTGTTGTATGACAAAATAGAATCTGAGATTAAAAAATGATTTAATCTGTTTTAAACTGTATGAATAATTTCTTCTTATGTCCTTAGACATCTGTCCTGCTAATGACTATAACACTGTTGT
This sequence comes from Pundamilia nyererei, assembly GCF_000239375.1. Lineage (NCBI taxonomy): Eukaryota > Metazoa > Chordata > Actinopteri > Cichliformes > Cichlidae > Pundamilia > Pundamilia nyererei. Next base: position 1,784,429 of record NW_005187412.1, on the reverse strand, counting down.
CTCAGAAGCAAGTGTGCCATGTGTGTGTGGTATTGCACAAGTGTGTGGACAGCCTCTCTGGCTCCTATTGTGCCCCTTCATTATAGCTCAATTGATGGACCTATTTGAGGTTTGGCCTCAGTTGAATCTGGCTGGGGATGGGACTACCTATTCACAGCTGGGTAAATGCTGTTCAATAGGCACTCCTCCCAGATTGACTTGTCAGTAATATCTTTCCAAGCCAGGGGCTGGGGGAAAGAGGCATGAGGAAAGTCTGAGCAACTGACGGAAAGCAAGAGAAAAAGAAAAAGAAAAATAGCTGAGAGCTGTGGTTGATAAGTATCGTGGGGTGTGAAATATCTGTTCCCACTCTCCTGACTTCTTCCCTATTCCAGAGAAAGCAATGGTCCACTGCAGCTCATTCTCAAAAGCACCCATCTCTCCCATCCCATCACTTTTCATTCTGGCTGTCTTCATTTGATCATTCTCCTTCTGTTTCTCTCATTTTCTAATCTACCACCTCTACAAGCTTAGCTCACATTTAGAAGTGTAACACTAGACCAATCACACAGTAAATGTAAACTCAAGTGGCACATGAAGTGAAAATGGGATTTTCAATGTCACCAATGTGACACCCTGAGATTCTTGTGTTTAGCTGGTTACCGCAGAATTTGCTGATCTGCAGTGCTAACATGACTGGTTCATTTTTCAAAAGGCTTAGCAATAAAACTTTTTAAATAATAAATAAATATAAATATTTGCTTGCCAAAAGTACTTTTAGAAATGTTATCTCCTGTATGCCTGCAAATCTACTATAATCAGTTTTGCTTAATTTGAAATACAAGTCTTCTTAACATAAGCAGTTAAGGGATGCAGGACGGAGGGAAGTGTAAATGTAATTAAAAAGCTTCATTATAAAACTGCTTACTAATGTTGGTTAAAAACCTTAAGCCAAATTACTAAAGCACTTGGTTTCTGAATAAGAAGGAAAATAATTGTGGACGTGCCTCATCACCTACATCATCTACAATACATAATATCAAAAGATTCACTAGATTCTAAGAATCTGGAGAAATTTCTCTACAAAAGGGACAAGGTAGAAAAGCAATACTGGATTCCTGTGATCTTTGGGCCCTCTGTCAGCACTGCATTAAAAACAAGCACGATTCTGTCAAATTAGTGCAGCTCAGGAACACTTTCAGAAATCAGTCTGTGAACATCATTCATTGTGCCATCCAAAAGTTCAGTAAAAGTTCTAACATCCAAAGAAGCAGCCACAGCCTTCTCTGGGGCAAAACTCATAAAATGGACTGAGGAAAAGTGGAAAACTGTTCTGTGGTCAGACAAATTGGAATTTGAAAGTTTAGTAAACATGTATACTCTGGACTAGAGAGGAGAGGGATCATCCCACTTGTTATCAGCTCATTCCAAAAGTCTGATGGTATGGAAGTGCATTAGTCCCTATGGAAATTGCTGCTTGGAGATCTAGAAAGGTGCCATCATGGCTGAAAGGAAGGCCTTACATACAGCGTAGCATAAAAAATTTAAATTGGAGTTCTATTTTGGATTTTGTTAGTCACAATGTGGCAGTAACTTTAACGACCAGTCAATATTTCACCTTGCAATGCTCAGAGTTCATTTCCAAGCAGTAGCTAATGTTTGTTACTCTCACATGATAATGTATGAAAAATAAAAAATTGTGTAACATTCATCTAGTTAACATTTTTGGTTTACAGTGGTCCCTCGTTTATCACAGGAGTTAGGTTCTAAAAATAACCCGCGACACGTGAAATCCGTGAAGTAGCCAGCTTAATTTTTTACAATTATTATAGATGTTTTAAGGCCATAAAACCCTCCTCACTACACACTTTATACACTTTTCTCAGACAGGCATGAACATTTTCACACTTTTCTCTCTTGTTTAAACTCTCTCAAAGTTCAAACCTTCATAGAAAAATAAGTCCAGTATTATAGAATGAAACCAAAGATCAAACCCTGTTTCCAGGTACAGAACATGGGAATAGAGCAGCTGCGAGAGAATTCAACATTAATGAATCATTGGTACGGAAGTGGAGGAAGCAAGAAGAATGAGTTGAGTAAAGTTTGACTTATCTGACTGTTTTGTTTTGCTTATTGCGCCTTATAATCTGGTGCGCCTTATGGTGAGAAAAATACAGTAACTTCTACCTTCCATGTCCAGAAGTCCAACTCTCTGTGCGATGGTTAGCATCTTCCTCTGCCTTTTGGTTGGTACCGCAAGTGCCTTCGGTGGTGCGAAAAGTTTTGTTGACATTGTTGTGTTTGTTGGGGAAAAAACTTAAAAACTTACTTTAGAGTCACACTGCTAGTGATCAAAGATTTATGTAAATTTGACAAGCTTGATGCAGTCTGTACTGTACAGGAGACACGGCATGGAAGACATTGACTGACAATGGTCTACATTCGATCAGGATGCAGAACTCAATGAGCTGTCAAGAAAAAAAAAAAAACAGCATGCAAAATTGCACACAAAAAATCTGCGAAACAGCGAAAGGTGAACTGTGTTATAGCGAGGGACCACTGTACTGTGCGTCTAGGGTCTTATTTTGACACCAGACGCCTCATCAATAACCTGTGTTATTCGTCTACATTACACTTTACCTCCAGTTTTTCCATTTTTACCAAAAGAGAGTTCAGAGTTTTCATAGTTTTTAATCAGTGCTAAGACATCAGGAATTGAAAAGCAAAGTAGAAAAAACAGAGCTGTCAGATCCATTCTCAGTGAACCTTACTGTGTTGCACTCAAGTTCTTTGCTAACTACTACAGCACAAGCCATCAGTGCCCCAACCCCTAGGCTATTGATCAAAACTACATGAAGGAGGCTGGGTGCAAGGTGTATTATTGAACACATACTTACTCACCTGGCCTGAGACATACCTGTCAACCTGATCCTCTAGAACTACCTCAGAAGACAATGAATCATTTACACTGCTGTCAAACAAAATGTAGACCGATGTCAGCAATGGACTTCAATTTCCCACGTGGGCAGACAAATGGTAAAAAGAAATTACACATTTGTGGCTTTTGAAAACAAAAGACAGAAAGTCAAACGCAACATAATTCACATTCTTTAGCTTCTCTCTTGATTTTGAAGATAGCCTCAGTCTTAAGTACACTTCAAAAGCAGCTAAGAGGGGTACTGGTACAAAACTTGACTGCAGAATGGGATGCCACTCATCACTTGTGCACATCACTGGAAACCAAGAGAGGACGGGTGGGAGGACTGTATATTCTTCTCACCCTTTCTATTTAAAAGCATATTATTACCTTTTTTTTCCTCCTCCTTTTGGCTGAGAGGATCATTTGCCTCCATTTCACCCCATTCCTTGCATCTTGTGTGATCTCAAAAGTATATAAATACTTGTAGTATAAAGAACAAATTTACTCCATGACCAAAGGTTTTTGGCTTATGGTCTTCATCATGGGTCACCATAAAACATATCACAGACCTTTTAAATAGGATAGCTATATATCCAGTGAAGGGAAATCTTAACATTTATCTTATTAAGACATTTGGGACAATTCTGTGCATCCAACTTTGTGGGAGCAGTTTGGAAAAGGCCCTTTTATTTTCCAGGGTGACTATGCCACGATGCACAAGTAAGGTTTATAAAGTCAGATGTGGTCAGATGAGTTTCAACATCCGCCTCTCACCTTACCAGTGCTATTCTGAATAACCAGGCAATGACTTCCATAGAAAGCCTTCCCAGAAAGTGTGGGTCAAATTTATATGAATTTAGACTGCAAACTAGATGCATATACAGTCATAATAACTGCTGTACGTATAATATGTAAATAGCCTAATACCTCTGTCCGTATAGTGTCCACATCTGCCATTTCACTTTAAAGCACGCGATGCCTCATTTACAGATGTACATAGAAGCAATAAATAAAGTTATTTATACTACAAAAGACTTGTCCACATCTTTGTACTCACTGAAAGTAGGTGAAGTTGAGCCAAATTTATTTTTAACCACGTTTCACACAGGTCATATCATTTAATAAGACACACCACATGTTAAATATCTGAGAAGTCTTTACCATTTTTCCTGATGTTAGGTTTAACTTGTTAATTAAACCTGAAACCTGCTCCATAAGCAGCCTACACAGCACCACTGTGACTTACTGTAAAGATATAAAATTCACATTCAGTGATATTCTTCTGTCTTTGTGAAGAGTTCATTACTGTAACTCACTGCATGATGGCCCAGAGAGATGAGCCTATGCATACACGTGTAAAGGATATAGCCATTTTGGTAAGAAACATGTCGTTGGGGTCATCGGAGGAGGAGAAAGTCTCCAGGTCTCTCTCCAGCTGCAGCAGCTGCCTCTCCATCTGCCTGAGGCTCTTTTCCAGATTCTCTGCAGACACTGACACACACCCACATATTTTCAGACGCGCATACATACATTCATAAAAGCACATGTGAGGACAACTCAATTAAAGGTACAATCAAATGCATTATTATTTTCAAGCACTGGAAGAATCAGAAAAACAACGCACAATAACAAAACAACAGGGAAAATGAAAGAGAAGCCAGCTCGATCGCAAAGCAGACTTATTATGGGTTCACACTGTGCCCAAAACACTGTGGGAATAAACAATGACAAAATATAAGCATCAAGTGAAAGTATGTTTAATACATAACTGCTCGTTATTCTGTTTTCCTCACGGTCGTGTGCTTGCGGTAAACAACCTAACATTAAAATACAATACCCTCGCCGTCACACAAACTGTAGTGAAAGCAAATGACTGCTATGTTAATACTCGGTGTTGTGATACTTGATGTTGAAATACTCAATCAGCCATCATCGTGCAGTCAGTATTACGGAGAAGTCGCATCAAGAGTCCAAATATGGAATCGTATTTCCCAAAGTTTTGTCCTTCAACATTTCAGGAAACTAAACACTGAATCCAGTTATTTTCAAATCATTTTAACTTTACACAGAATTAGAATTAGTTAGTTAGTAAAGCAGGCCATAGTAAAGACCAAAATGTAAACTGCTGCATTTTCAAAATAAGAGTAGCATCTAGCATATTTCATATTTCACATATTACAACAGCGAGGCTCAGTAGTTAAAAACTTCAGGAACTAGTCTGGACTGTCTAGAGTCCAAAAGTATCACCCACTGAAAATATCTGGTACAACCTGAAACAAAAAAACAAAAACAAAAAAAAAACAAAAAAAACACACAAACACCCACCTACCTACTGTAACTGTTGAAACAACAGCAGCTGGTATTCAAGATAATAATAATAA
>NW_005187412.1:1773705-1779017 GCF_000239375.1 Pundamilia nyererei | reverse complement strand
CTGACAGAAGCGAGGCTGCCATATTGTGCCATCGGCCCCTCTGGCCAACACCAGTAGGCAAGTAGGGTAAAGTGTCTTGCCCAAGGACACAACGACCAGGACAGAGAGCCCAGGGATCGAACCGGCGACCTTCCGGTTACAGATGCGATTCCTAACCCCCTGAGCCACGGGGCGACCGTGGCTCATAGAGATAACGCAGTCTTATCTCTTTGCACTGTTCACAATTAAATACACGATTTAAATTTTTCAAAACATTGTGTCACCAGCATTTTTGAACACAAGGCTTTACATTTACTCGGTAAGTGTGACTTCTGTGCATTACATAGCAACAGATACAGCAGTACTGCACACCCTGAATGCATGAAGGTGTGGCTGATTGAGTTAATATCTTTCTATTCTATTAATCCTTGGACTTTAGTCTTATCAACAGGTGCATGGATCATGCAGGTTGGAAAGCAGTGGAACGTGAAGCCTAACTTTCTGCTAAGTTGGTCATGGCTGACACTTTAAGCTAGTGACTGAATATAGCATATGGCTTAAATTACCCCGATTAGACCCCACTTGACAAAAAGGCATAAGCTGCTTAATTTTAAGTAGTTTCAAATTTCCCTTGATCCTAATACATGCTTTATGAAAAGAAAAAAAAGAGAAACACTTCAATGTAGTTAAGCTTTCCTCTGACTTTAGAGCATAAACCCATTTCCTGATGGGAACCTACCATCTTGGATTCACACACATGTTCTCTCAGACATCTTGACTCCTAATATTCTACAAAGTTTGCATTACTGAAGTTGTGCTTTTCATTTGAAGTTTAACAGAGTGTATGTGTGAACATGTGAATGTCCACACTCGTGAAATGTACAAATTACCAGCTTATGCTTTCAGCGTGCTGAGAGGAAAAGGCAGGTGGCACTTTTCAACCTGTTACTTATAATTGAGAAAGAAGACTGAGTGCACTTCAGTAACACCGCAGCTAAAGAGTACTTTTTACTCGTCGCGTGTTTTAGATTGTCCTGAATGCATTTTCACTTTATCGATTTTTGGATTTTAATTTTCTTTCTTCCTTCTTTTATCTCTTACTTGTATGCCTGCAATGATACCTGCGGTCAGCCAAAAGCTTTAAAGGAGCAGACATTTAAAACTCTTGCTTCAAAAGTAGATTGTGACTAATAATATCTCCATCAGAGCCGCCTTCACAAAGCAACTGCTCTGCAATTCTTTTAAAGAAATCATCCTGTTTTTATGGACAGTAAAAAAGGCAGAAGGCTCTTTAAGTATGAATTAATGTATCTTTGAGGAGAACTGTAGCAATGTGGAGGAAAAATATTCCTATCTCTGACTTCTGGAAGAGTTAAAATGGTTATTAGGAAGTGGCACCTTATGGGACACTAATGATTATTATTTTTTTAAATCCTGAAACAACTCTCCTATGCATAAATCATAGGCCAATTGCTGTGATTACTATAGAAAAGGAGCTACTTTGTTAATTCATTTTCAATCCTGTACCTACTACTCAGATACTAATCAACATTAAAACTTACTATCAGATTAGATTCTCATTTTCAACAGTACTGATACTAACAGTGCTGTCTTGGCCCTCACACAGCATCCTGCACACAGATGGGCACATGGCACCTGCCAATACTTTTTTTGAAAACTTGAAGACTCCCCCTTCAACGACATTAAAGTGTTCAATAGTTATTTATAAATGGTAATCTAGTGGCTAGCACACACATTGACTGTTTAACTTTTAGCAGCTACCAAGTAGCCACATTAGCTGTCTGTTAGGTTATTATTAAGTTAGCAGGTGGTGGCTAAAGCTAGTAATAAAATTATGGTTAATGTTGGAATTTCTGCAGCAAGCATCAGTGCTGCTGGTCTTTGAAATGAATTTAACGTGTTATTTTCACAGGATCACACAATCAAAGCACTACCTCAGAGAACACAAAAATATTAAGTCACATGGCAGCAACTTAATGCATTTAGAGATGTAGACATGGCCACCACATCAGAATGGGGAAGAAAGGTGATTAAAGTGGTTTTGAATGTGGCACGGTTAGTCAGGTTGGTGTCAAAAACTGCTGATCTGCTGGGATTTTAAGACACAACCATCTCTCAGGTTTACAAAAAATGGTTGGAATAAACAAAATATCCAGTAATTCTCTCAGTGAAATAGCCTCAGTAATGCAAGAGGTCAAAGGAAAGTGCCACAACTGTTTCAAGCTAACAAGAACTCAAATAATCACTTGTTACAACCAAGACATGCAGAAAAGCAACAACTGCTACAACTGACCCTCGCTTACCACAGTTGGACAATAGAAGATTAGAAAAACATTGCCTGGTCTCAGGCAACACTCAGTAGGGTCAGAATTAGACATCCACAACATGAAAGCACAGATCTATCCTGCCTTTATCAACGGTTCAGGTTGCTCTTGGCACATTTTCTTGGCCTCCATATTCACCAGATCTTAATCCAGTAGAGCACCTTTGGGATGTGATGAACAGGAGATTCTCATCAAGGATGTGCAGCCAACAAACTGAAGCAACTGTGTGATGGTGGAATGTCAACATGGACCTTGTTTAATCTATGTTATGAAGAACTAAGACAGTTCTGATCACTCCAACCCAGTTTTTCTAAGGTGTACCTAATAAAGTTTTCAGTGAGTGCAGATACAGAATTAGTTATGTAGAAAGTTTTACTGATAATTGAACCATAATAATTGAAACAAAATAAAAATAGACAGTTGCCCCTAGATGGTGCTGCGTCCGAGCTCTTTTACAGAAATTCTGGCTGGCTCTGTCAGTGCTCATTAACTAATGAGAAATCTAAAAATGATCCATACACCCAGTATGATTAGTGTGGCTACATATAAAAAAAAGTGAATAAACAATTATAATCTGACTCTAAATCCTTTTCTCCTGAAAGCTCAGTGCATTACCAGGCAACCAAAATCGCCTGAAGAAGGTGTGGGCAGCATTCAGACGAGGAAAGAGGCCAGACAGGCAGTCTGTTAATAGAAATGATTAAAGCCCTGTGATGATGCGGTAACTGAGAAAGGAGCAAGGGAGGGCAAGACAAAAGCAAAACAAAAAAGGAATCTCATCTTTTCTTAGCTTTGCAATCTGCAGGCTTTTGTGAAGAAGCAACCTCACACAAAAGGGTATATGCATGAAAACCTAGGAACTTTTTATTATTTATCCTACGAGAGAAACAGAATCTAACACATAATTAGATCCATATACTTTGGACACTGGGTACTTTGGATAATACAAACAGGAGACACTTACTTAATGCTGCTATCCAACAATAGAAATACTAAATAGAACCAACATGTCTCAGTGAAGGTGCTCTGCACGGGGCAAAAAGCAAGGAGAAGAACTAAGAACTATGATGTATCTCTACACAGTACGTGCAAATAAGGCCTTGCATATGTCACCACAGGTCATCTGCCTTAATGCAACAATAGAGTGTCATCACTCCAGCCACAGAGTACTCAAGATGAGGCAGACTATATGTGGATCAGGGATACAGTATGCTTCAGGAGAAAACTGGCTTTTATCGGATCCTTCACTTTAAAGAAAACACACAGAAATGTGTTTCAAAACAGAAGAGGCTTACGTCAGCCGTATACAACTCAAGACTTAGGAAATGACAGTAGGAAATGTTTCTTTTCTCTCACTGACCACTTTGCACTTGATTTCTTATTCTGTGCATTTATGTGTGAGTGATTTTTATGAGCAGTGGGGCCTGAATGTCTCTTTGGTGCAGAGGAGTCGGAGACAGATCTAAGATATTTTGGAAGAAGAACAATTGAAATATTTGTGGAGGTCAAAATCCACTGACATCCTTTTATTAGTCTGCTAACCTGCTATGCCATAAATGAGACAGAGTAGAGCATGCAAGCCACAAACAGCCCCAGCGCACACACAGTCACTGTATAAGCACCTTTGATATAATGGATTCTAAGAGAGAGAGAAAAAAATTGATGCAAAAGCCTGATGTTTTGGTGAATCTGAAAATGTACAATCTACAGAACCACTTTAAAACAGTGCAGGACTAACATTAAAATGCACTGTAGAGCCCTCATTTTAAGTACTTTCAACCTGAGGCTCATTGTTTAGACTGCATGAAACAAAACTAGAAAACAAAGCTTGAACAGTATTTTTGGAGAGCCATCTCAGTGTAGCTGAATCGTTGCGTTACTGATTAAAGATTCCCCAGGGCCATAACCAGAACAGCTTTTCCATTTTCACTACACATACATCCATAGTTCTACTAATGCAGACATGCTTTTTAGCAGTACGTAGTAGTAAACAGCATTTATGTTGCTGACAGGTGGTTTTTGAAGCTGCAAGCTGAAGTAGAGTGGTTGAGCACATTAACATGTCTCCGTATTTGTCTGCTTTCAACTTCAAACTCAGCACCGAGTATCACTCAACAAGCCGCCCTAACTGCTCAAATTGGCTGCTGTCTATTATAAGTGTGTGTCTGTTTGCGGGTGTGACAGGCAAAAGAAGTTAAAACAAAAAGAGCTTGCAAGCAAAACCCAAAGACCAAGAACCAGACCGAGCAACAATCGGGGACCGATAGACGAATATTGACAGGCAGTTAAAGAGATACATGCAAACTGATAGAGTGAAGCAGCAGGGACTGAGTGCATCTCAATATCAGGGGGAGAAATGATTATAGGTCTAAAAAGAAGAGAATTGGCAAAAATGAGAAGACAGAAAGAAAGGATCCCTGAACTGAAGTACAGGACTGGCAGAGTGGGAAACAAGGGTTGTGTTACAGTCTAAAGACAGCACCATTTACAAAGGAAGAACATATCATTACTGCTACCTCTGCTCAACCTTGTTTTCATGCTCAAGTAAGCTCTTTGGCTAGTGTATATGAATGCAATGCAGCCTTTTAGTCTGAGTACATGCCCATCAAGTAGTTGTCAGACCCGATGAAAAGGAAGCCACTCACCAGCATGGCTTAGAGACAGGATCTGTGTGTCTGGATATAATATGTGAAGAGATTAGACGGTGCATGCATCTCCTAAGCTTATAGAATCATAAAGAAAGACAGAAGCACAGAAAGCAGTCCATATCTATATAGATGCAAATAAACTCAGCTTGAGGCCAGTGAAGTAAAGAGGTAGAGAAAACCTGCAGAGAGATCCAAGGACTGTGCTCTCCCTTGATCTCGCCATTGTACTTCTGCATCGTGGCCAAAGCCTTCTGGACACACAGCACAGTTGGGAGAAATAACAACACTACTGTCGAGTGTTTTATCTACAGATTATCAAAGCGCCAAAACAAGGGGGGAA
>NW_005187412.1:1748821-1767608 GCF_000239375.1 Pundamilia nyererei | reverse complement strand
AAAAAAAGTGCTTTTAGAGACTTAGAAAATATATCACAAGTGTCCAATAACAGTTTTATTATGTACAGTTGAGAAGTTTTTGCATCTTGGTGTTTAAGAATATTACCTCTGCTTGCTCGATCCACATGCTCTAGGTCGTCAAGAAACTTGACCACGTCTGGAAATTCGTCCTCACATACTTGTGCCAGGAAGTGAAGTAAGGTTGTCTTCTGATCTGCTGACTTGGTGTCCTTTAGCTGTAAAACATGGACACATAAAATATGCATTTATGTGGCTGTTTTAATAATAAGTAAATAATACAACAAATTTAATAATACAATAAATTGAAAAAAACGTATACGCAGGGCAAAAAAAATGCTCTAACAGGGGAAAAGTGACTGTGCATGTTGCTCAGAGTTTGTGTTATTGAAAATGTCACAGGTTAGGTCTAACCCTGTTAAGCACACACACTGTTCACTTGCTAAATAAATGTGTTTGCATGCTTGAATCTGATGAATCTGTCTTACTTTAAGTCAGAAATTATGTCATGTTTCTCTAACACACCATATATACCTGCCATATTAAAGGTTCCATAATTTAAAGGTTAGGATATTCATCATTTTTTAGAGTATAAAGCAGGTCTAAAACACTCATTTTAGGGAGAAGTGCGCACAACCCATATTCAACATTTAAATCACCCTCAGTAATGTAAACAGCATGATTTATCCAGCACAAGCACAGTTAGAAATATATCTAAGTACATCCATCTATAACAACATAAAATTGAAAAAATACATTAAAAAAATAAATAAACAATTGGTAAGACAACTGCATGCAATCATCTCTTCCTCTTGGATCTAATTCTGGTTCAAAAATGCGGCCAACGCCGGGGTTTTGTTAGCAGCCCTTAGAAGGCTACATCTATACGAGGTAGGATCAAAAAGTTTTTCCAAGTCTGCACATAAATACAAAAGCCTTAGCCAATTTAAATTTAAATTCTCTCTCTTTCAAGGTCATTTGATTCTGAAATGCAGCGCTGCCGGTGCTCCTGTTACATCTGAATTGCTCCTGGAAATCTTGTGCATGTCTAGACTGAAGATCATCACAGGTGACAAGAGTTGCGCACCTCACCGCAGCGCATTTAAAACACAATCATCACTCACTGCGCACCCCACTTTGTCCTGATGTCAGCTTACAGATGAAACACGTTCGTCTTAATAGTTAATACGTGTTAGGAAGTATGCGTGCCGCTATGCTGTGTGCTTTCACATTTTATTTAGACCAGGCAACGTATGCATGTTTAGGATTCAGAGTTGAGCGCACTGCTGCTTTGTAACACATTTTCAGTTTTGACACAACAGAAGCACACGCACTGCGAATACACAAATGCAGGTTGTTAGAAAGGGGCTTTCAGGGAGCGATCAAATCTTTGCAAGAGTGCCGAAAGGCGGTGCGCCCCTTCACAAGGGCCCGACCCTTAAAAGGTACATCAGACAAATTTAAACCAGATGCAGTTTTTACTTTTGATGGGCAAAGTCAAAGAACGTTTTTGTTGAAACATATAATAACAGAAATTGGGTATGGTACGTAAACAACATCTTTTTGGCCTTAGTTTCACAGTATTTGTCGCTATGGCAGGAATCATGATACACATGCATTTTGAGCTGCAAAATGAAAACCACACTTTGTGGATACCCTAGTTAAAAGGGGTGAAAGATGTGTGTGTGAATGTGTGTGTGAATGGGTGAATGACTGGATATGTAAAGCGCTTTGGGGTCCTTAGGGACTAGAAAAGCGCTATATAAATACAGGCCATTTACCATTTATTAAATGCAAGACATTAGGTGCTTAATAAATTGCTCTTTTCTTAGTCAGTTGGGTAAGTGAGTGCATCACTAGTTGATGAAAACCTGCACACCAGCCTACCTGTCATGTGTACAGAGCTCACTTGCTATTCAGTAAGAAGGGTGAAAGCAGCATCAAAGGTGCGTCTCCATGTTGTTTAATGTGATGTAGGTGAGCAGCTAATTTGCAATAGAGCTACAAACTACTGTTAGAAGTGCACTTTTCCCTAGATCATTTTTTGTGATTAATGCTAACAGCAACAAAAAACAAGGTTCAGCACAGGGCTCGACGTACTCATGCTTGAAATCAGAAGTACTAATGCAGCTAAATATGCTGTCTGGTAATTGGAAAAAGAAGTCATTGTCCTTCATCTACTGTACTTACTCAAAGCAGTTTTGAGCTCTAGCTTAACAAATGCTGAGTGTTAACAGTGCCACACATGATTTTATGTCTCGTGATTACGTAGCAGATGTGTTCCTGCTCCCTGCACTTGGTGCCCATTTATTGCCAAAAGTAACAAATATTTTATATTTCCCTGATAAATTTCCATCATTGATTTTTTTCTCATTTCTTTGTTCTTCTTCCTTTTTTATTAAACAGGCTAATTCCAAGATGTCTATCAGCATCCCTGCCAAACATGCCTCCTGCAGAGTGTGTTGCAGTGTATCTCTCTAGGTGATCTATTGGTAGACAGCAGTGTACTCAGACCCGCTGGGTTTAATCATGTTTGTATTATCTCCTCTAATCAAACATTCTCATCTCTCTTTTCATTTCTGTTCTCCAGTCCCCCCTTTTTTTTAATAAAAGCTTCAAGTGCTCACTCACAAAAGGTCCCTCTTTGAATTTAGATGGATGGTAATCGTAGATGACAATGTAAACATTTTGCCTTTTACAGTTGGGATGGATGCAATTTTCCTGTGCTGTGGAGTGTGCCGTGGAATTAAGTTGTCAAACTCTGGGTATGGCGCGAAGGAGATGTCTTCCTCTATATATCCTGCCCGTGACAACGTAAACCTTCCTTCACACACTTACGCAGAAAAAAGAAACTACTGTTTTAAATCCTTAACAGTCTCCTATTAACTGATATTACTGTTGCCCTAATGCATCTAATCCATCATGTTCGTACAAGTGTTTGCCTTTGTACTTGTATTTATATGAACATCAGCATCCAAGTCTAGGAGGGTAAAGAGGTGGCAGTGACAAATGACAGCAGTGCTCGTTACTGTGGAAACTGCAGTGGGTGTGCCAACAGCTGTAATGTAACCACTGGAGGAGACTTGCACCCCATTCTTCCCGTCACTATTACAAACTTCATGTTCTGTTTTCATGCCGCATAAAATCCTGAGTTACAGGTGTTGGATAGGTCTCTGTCCAAGAAGCACTAGTATTGCCACGGCGAAGTTGTGTGAACTTTCAAAAGGGATAGTGGTTTGAGTTTCAGTTATCTTTTCTGGGCAGAAGAATGAGACTAAAGTACTCGGTGGGCTTAAACGCTTTGATAGAGGCCAGATGATAACGAAAACTCTGATAGTGTTCAATCAAATGAAATGGTTTAAAATAAAATGTCTCATTACAGCAGCAGCTTTGGATCAGTTTACTGATAAGGCTCAGACAAGGTGACCAAAGAGAGAGACACCGCTACACGTAGTGTCTGGTACAGACACAGATATACATAAATCCCATAATGTATACCGATTTTTTCTTTAGTCTAATCACTGTTAACGCTCTTGGCTTGTACATTTGGCAGAAAAAAGCAATCCATATAGGAAATGACCATTTTAACTCAAGGTTTTTGAGGACATAAAATGAGAGCGCAATAATGAAAATAAGGAGAATCTATCAGGCTAGCTTCAACTAAAGGCCTAAAAAATCGTTTAGTTCAGGTCAGTAAAAAATAAATTATATTTCTGTTACAGAACTCTGACTGCAAACACAGCTGTGTATCTCTTGAGAAAGTTTATTGAACTAGCGTCACTCCTGTTGAACATTTGACACTGAAGGGATGACTGACTACAAACTGTGTGTGAACAGTTGAAATTAGGGTCAGCATTTCAACCCTTACCTTGCAAAGGGAGCTCAGGTCAAAGCCATATGATTGGGCGTTTCGAGAGCCCGCATTCATGTAATTCCCCAGTAGTAGCACCAGCTCCAATAAGCGGCCAAAGGAGCGGCTCTTCCTGACCTCATCACATGCGGCATTTACGGCCAGAATATCTGGTCGCAGATTGTTTACGTGCTCCTCAAACTGAAGCCGGAAGAGGATGTGGCTGAGGCGAGGACGCAGCCGCTTCACACTGCTCATCTGGGGAGGCAACAAAGTCAAGGTGGAAACAAGAAAACAAGAAGGCATAGATGGAAAAGGGATAGTAGGGGGGAAAGGGATTCGGAGAAAAGAGAATGAGGAAGGAGATGAGAAAAGGATGGGAAATGATGTCAAGGAGAGCAAACCACATCAAAGAACAGTCAAACTTAAAATAACTACAATAACACATTTGACACACTCTCACATTCAGACGATCTAATTTAAAAGACATTTATGCAACCAGCATGTTGGAAAGTGTTGCTAGGCAGTAGTAATAGATGCTGGCAGTGATTTGATTTGGGACCCAGGTCTGGTAAGTTAATTGTGGAGTTAGTGTCCATATAGGGCAGGCAGTGGAGGGGTGGAATATACAATAGGCTGCCTTGGATTACCACTCTCACACAATTAGAGAAAATTGGAAAATATTGCATTGGGCCCAGGACCTGGCCGACACAGTGATTGTGTATGTGTGTGCGGCGGGAGGGAGGGGTGCAGGTTCCAATTGTCTGTTTCACACAACAGCTGGCTGTGCGGTTTGATGTCCTCCATCAAGGGTTTAATTATAGCTACTGTAATGTTATCAAATGACTATTTCAGTCAGTGTGTGCTGGTCTGTGTGCACTTTGTGTCCGTGTATTTGTCGCACATAAAAGGAGAGGGCGGGCAACAAAAAAAAGAGGAATAGAATTATATAACAGAATTAAGAAAAAGCAAGGTCCACACGAACAGAACATAATGCTGAAACGAACCCCAGAGATGGGATGAATTATGTGATAAAGATATTTAAACGAGAAAAAAATAATCAGAAAAAGAAGAAATGGAGCAAAACACACCGGATCATCTGCAAATTGAATGTGTGCAGCTGCTCCCACTGGCCTACACAGGGCACTGGGAGGCTATACTGACAAGTTGAGGAGATTGTTTCCAACACACACACACACACACACACACACACACACACACACACACACACACACACACACACACACAAAAGAGTGGACTTATGGAAAATCTAGCTCATTTACTGCCAAACACTATTTCCATGAGGTGATAGTGAGAAGGAAAAGACAGCTCTGTTGGTATCCTTATCTGAAGTGTCAGAACATTAAAACTGAATTTAAAGATTCTCCCTCTCCCCCCCTCTCTCTCTATAGTAACTATTTTGAAAACTTGCATGTAATAAATATTCCCATCAACTGTCAACAACAAATAAAATCAAAGATGAAAAAAGCATTAGTCCCGAGGATTTTAACTACAGCTCAGCCAGCAGCATGCACATACTAATAAACATTCCTCAGATTTCAGGAGTGATGCGGAATAATCATTAACTGCAAGTGATTTACAAAAAATTACAGGCATGCATATGGCTTCTGTTAAAGACATTAAAATATGCTTTCATTGACTGATATAGATGAGTTATGTGGAAATTTATATTTTGAGATTAAGCGCTTTAGTTCCTCAACTTACTGTCACAAAGAACAGTGAACTTATTCACGTAGCTGCAGGAATACTCAGCAACTATGGTGGTGACCTTGTGTTAAGCTTTTACAACAGGCAAGACAGACCTGAAAACAAAATACTACTGCGCACAAGGCTGAGTTAAAGATCAATTGAAAGTGGTGTTGACTGAAAATAAAAAAGTGAATGTTTACACAATGGTAAATATTTAAAAAGTACATTAAAAAAATCCCTTTGAACCTGAGCTTTTGTGGGCCCACACGAGTAGCACAACCTCATTATATAAGCAGGCTCTCCTTTTTTCTCGTCTCCTCATTGAACAAGATACAAAAGATGAGTTATGTTTTTGTCCATAAGGTGGTCGCTAGGTAGAAAAATAAAAATACATAAGTGACACCTCTCATGCATAATTCTGACTAAACCTCCTTTGAAAAGTCTTTAAGAAAATGATGCTGACATAATGAGGCAGAAGTGCTGCTCTTTAATGTGCATAAATTAGTGCACCAGTCCACAGGTGTCCCGTCTTTCCTCTTAAGGCTTTAAAAGATAGAATTTTAAAGAGCTCAGGATTATGATAATTACATGAAAGTGTTCTCTGTGTGTGTTTTCATTGAAATAAGACGCCGAGAAAGAATACAAGACAAGTTTACTTGACTAAAACATTCAAATATTACGTTTTATTACACCAAATATGCATTTTTTGGCTCTGATAAACTATTTAATTCTTAATACAACTTGTGTTTAATAGCATCGTCAACGATAATAGGCACACTGTCTGAGGTCTTCCGGCAATAAATAAGGAAATATAAAGGAAAGGTCGTTTTTGTGCTGTATATCTGCAGTTGGTGGGAAGTTGACAGATGTTTGTGTGTGTTGTACATTTGTGTGTACTCACCACAACCCCAAACTGCTCAGGCTCTGACAAATTAGAGTACTCATTTTTGTATGTGGCCAGTGCATTAAGCTGCTCCTGCTCCGGTAGGTGCTTTACAAGGTTCTACAAAGAAAAGGAAGAAAGGGAGTGAGAAGCGGGAAGGATATACAGAAATTTACAGACAGCTAACCTGCTGCTGTTCTGTTTGGCGTCGTCTCTGTTGGTGTGTTTCAGCCATGTGGTGAGCTTTGTTACTATGATAAAATATCTTATTACCAAGCAAAGAGTATGTAGCTTTATACAGTAGATACAACTGAAATGAACCACACTGGTCCATTGAATTGCTGTTAAGATAGAAAAACAGAGATTGACACATACATGGAAGGACAGACAGATGGATTGGATGAACAGAGTAAGTCAGTGCCAAGTGTGAGGTATACAGATGGCATAAACACATTGAAGTTATAGCCAAAAAGCTGGCAAAGCACTTATAAACACAAACAAAAAAAAAACAAAACAAAAAAAAATTCAGCTAAACATCAGCAAAGTGCTTATTTATTTTTTACTGACATACTGCCTGTGCTCACCAACTGTTTCCACACCTGCTGTACTGCAGGCTTTACAGATGCCCAACGCTTTAGCCTTGGGCTACATGCTGTTTTAAGATAGACAACTAATCAAGACAATAGACAAAGAGTTGAACCTGACCAGCTGAGTAGGAGGAGGGCAAAACTAAAAATATACTTCCAGCCTCAAGGTGAAAAGTTGAGCATTGACTAGTTTCAATATTTTTTTCTCTTTTATCTCACAGCTAGCTAGGTCCAGAGTTGGGTGGAACGAGAAAGTCATCCACTAAAGTAACGGAGGCTCTATGGCTTCATTGAACAGCATACCTGGATCATAGGTTCAGAGAGTTGCTCTTCATCGACCTCCACTATCATGCGTCGAATTTCCTGATAAGGGATGCGGAAGGAGCCTAGGAAGATGGCTACAGGTGGGAGGGGGGGAGAGATGTGGCAAATGGAGAAAAGATTGACAGCTGAGCTGTAATGTTGAGATATGAGACAGTTGGTCATAAAAGAACAGAAAAAACAACCAAACACACACAAAAAAGGACAATGCGAAATAAAACAGTACACACAAATCTTATGAAACAGGTTAGTCTGACCCACTCAGCCAGCGATGTCTTCATTTTTTCTTTCTGTCTTTAAAAAAATGATTTTAATTTTAAATGTATTGGCTTAGCAACCATGATATTTTCAAGCAAGAGTTAGGACTAGCAAAGGTATGGTGCATGCCTCGTCAGGGCTAGTTATTAGTCTCACAAGCAGAAACACATTTAAAAAAATCATTTAAAATTATTGAGCATGTTTTAGGTTGAACACTTTGGAGTGTTCTGCATGTAAGTGTGTATGTGAAGTATGTTACAACATTACATTATGCATATACAGGAAGAGCATGAACTTTTGAAAACGAGAATGTACCTTTTGTTTTGCACACTTTTTTTGCTCTACTGGGTTAAATCATTTTTAAAGTTGTGGGGACAGAAATAATAACTTTTTATTTCAGGTTGAGCACCAACTTTGGCGTAACAATCAAGTTACAAAGACAAATGTTATGAACCAAGATATCCTCTCATATCACCATAGAATCCCAAAAACCTGAGCCCATCCATGAATTCATATCCCTCAGTGTGCTGTTTCTCAGACACCCTGTGCCTAGAGAGAGACCTCCCTACATGGTGTTGAAAACCACCTGGCAAGCCTGATGAAATGAAGATGGACAAAAAAAACCCCAAAAAGTATACACACAGACTCACCAGGAAATCTTTTTATAGTGGTGTGTTTGGTTAGTACTTTGCAACTCTTGGAAAGACAAGTGGCCCAGGCATGTTCTATCCCTGGCATAAGTATCACATAAAGGGATAGCAGCCTCACCAAAGATCTCCTGTGTGGACAACCAACAGGATGGCTATGCTACAAAGACGTGCGTTCACTTGACTTTAAAGCTACAAAGAGACAGAAACACCTGCAGCTTGAAATCCAGAAGGCCCTGCAGGGCTTTAAAAGACAACAGTTTGAGAAAATGGCCTAAAAAAGTCAGCTTAAAAGACTAGTCATCTCTTATTCCTGTGAACAGGACCAGAAGGACTTCAACTGCCGCATGGGACTTTAGAGTCACAAGAGGCGCCTCTCGAGCACCACAGACGACAACCACGAGCACGTATCCAATTGTCCCACAGGACTTCAGGAGGCCAACTACTACACAGTACATAACTGAGAAGAATTAAAAAGAAACAGCATGTGCAAGGATTAAACTGAAGTTTAAACACACGTCCAATAAATGATGAATCTTTTTTTTTTTTTTTAAACCTGCATATATTAGGTTGAGGTTTTACTGACAAACTAGCCCTTCTCTTCTTAAAGCATACGTAAAATGTGACACGACTGTGATATAAGCTCCCGGCTGTAACTGGTAATGAGAAAATTTTAGTACAATTCATTAGGCAGAATAAATTTGCACTGTATCTCAGTATCTTAACAGTGATGGCATCAATCAAGTAACAGAAATAAAACAGAAATAAAACCCCTTCTCAGTCCTTCTCAAACCTCAATCAAAGCTTTTAGACTCTTTACCTCCTATGGTGGACCACATAAACCACCAACTCCCCCTTCCCCTCCCCCTTGCTCTCTAATTTCTGCTGCATGATTTATCACTGTTACTGGGCTGATTAGACTCATTTTCTTTTAATACGTGAAACAAAGGTCACAGCTCCATGTGATATAAGCCAATGAGGTGCTAAGATCTGAGAGTGCTTAAGAGATCAGCTGGATCCTCATTAATGCCGGGTGTTTTTTAAACCGTCATTTTCAGACCAAGCATGCGTGTGTGAATGCATGAGAGAGATGAGGGAGGGAGGGAGGGAAGGAAGGAAGAAAGAAAGAGAGAGAAGTTCTTCTTTCCTTCTTTCCTTAATGGATCTTTAACGTTGTTAATTAGGTCCGTGTGAAGAGATGAGTCATATGTGGCAAAGGCCAGGTTCACATGAACTGTCTGTGTGTATTAATTGCCATAGCAACATGCTAAGGTGTAAAGCATACCAAATTTCTCTATAAATGTATATAAATCTGCTGTTTTTTAGGAGTAGATAGAAAGGAAACAAATACTTACACAGATTCTGTGCAATCTTTGGATCGAGCACCTTCAGCTCTTTAATTCTCTTCTTTATGGATTTCTTATCCTCTGTATCCTCCTCTTCTTTTTTAGCTGATAAAGACAGAAATATTAAACTGCAGCCACCACACATAGGCAGAATTTAGACAAATGAAGCATGAATGAAACACACACACTTGGAAACAGCACAATTATAACATTTAGATATCAGTACAACATAAAGAAGAGAACAACAGCAAAAAGATTAACTAGGTGGTGGAGAAAGTTCAGATGCATTATATTTATTTATTTACTGAGTTGAAATATTCCATTAAGTGTAAATATGTCAAATTTTTAACATGTCAGCTATTTCTAACAGGCTCACAAAATATTTCCGCAAGCCTTTGTTGTATATATTTACATATTTTTGCAAGCGAAGAATGACTCAATGATATGATGCCATGTGAGTAGAGAAGCATGGAGAAAGGGATTATGGGGAAGTTCTCTCATCACACCACTGAGAGAGTAAGGTACGGGGCCCGTAAGCACAGAGTTGCACATTCGGCAGAGATGTTATAGGTGAAGGTAAATCTGCTTTAGGGTCACGTGGAGGCAGGTAGGTGGGATTGTGACAGAGCTGTTGGTAGATAGGAAAGCCAATGAGACGACACAGAGATGTATGCTTCCACATCTGTGCACACACATACACCCACATCTCTCTCACACTCACATTCACACACACTCTTGAGCCACGATCACAAAGAGGAGTTCATGGTTGGTTTTAATTATTTAAGAGACCAGATTAAGAGAACAAAATGTGCATCCCAGGAGTTTTCGGGGTAATTGTCTGGTGCTGTAATTATCGTGTATGTGGTGAGAGGGTAGGAGAGGGGAGGAAAGTAGAGGAGAAGAGGAGAGGAAAGCAGAGGAGAGGAGGGGAACAGATCAGAGGAGCACACGGGTTAATCCACAGGAAAAGGTATTTCTGCTGTTCCACATGGACTCAGTCTTCTTTCAGGGATTCTGTATCTAATTAAAAAGTGAAGAGGTATGCTGTGAACCCCCGCATGAAGAGACTGGTATGATGTCCACAAACATGAACACCTACAGTATGGCGCACCACACACAAATACACAAACACGGCCACACACTGAGCAATCCTTGGACTTACGTGGTTCCTCTGCCAGTACACTCTCCTCACAGTCTTCGATGTGAGAGAGAGAGAGAGAGAGAGAGAGAGAGAGCAAAACGCAAAAGAGACACAAGGGAGGGGAGGGGTGGGGCAGTGAAAAATGTGTACCATGGATAGAGGAGAGAGATGAAAATACATTTTTATAAGAATGCTTCCT
Source organism: Pundamilia nyererei (assembly GCF_000239375.1). NCBI lineage: Eukaryota > Metazoa > Chordata > Actinopteri > Cichliformes > Cichlidae > Pundamilia > Pundamilia nyererei. The sequence continues at coordinate 1,756,648 of NW_005187412.1, read as the reverse complement.
GTCCACTGCAGCGTGAAACACAAAGAGAAAGGAAACCACAAATACGCTCTAAAATCTGACTTGGAAGAGTGGGTTTAACAGACAAATATTCACTAGATCAAATGAAAAATGATGTATGCTTTACTTTCACAGCTTCCCAACTTCTTTTCCCCAAATCAGGTAGTCTTTAACCACAACTGCTAACATCACATTTGTGTTTCTAGCCTCATCAATAATGGTAGTATAACACCTTTTGGATAGTTGAATGGACAAACGAGCAATGTGAATGTGTGTGTTTGTGCAGCTTTTGTGTGACATTTAGAAACTCTGTATTATAGTATGCATGTCCTTTTTGTTATTGATATTGCAGCTCTAAACATGGCTGAAATGTTTCCAAAGAAGACAAGCAAATTTGTATGAAGATGGGAATAAATTTCCACTTTTTTCTGCATTCAACATTTTACAGAAGCTAAATGGATCTGTGCATTTATCTCCCATTAGAATAATAATTCATGTTAACTCAACAGTTTACTTACAACAAAGTTTTAAAGCACACATACAGTCAGAAAGAACACACACCCTATGCCATTTCAATGGTTTGACATATCAGGACATAACAAAAAAATGGTAGGTAACAACATCACATGACATATGTCAGTGTGTCATTATTCACTGAGGAAAAACTAATTCAAAATGCACCCCATGATTCAGTAGCTTTTAGAACCACCTTTAGTGGCAATAACTTGAAGCAATTGATTTCTGTATGATTTCATCAGTCTGTCACAACCTTGTGGAGGAATTTTAGCTCACTCTTCTTTATAATGTTTATAATGCTTCAGTTCATTCATTTATGCACAGCTCTCTGAAGGTCCCGCCACAGTATTTCATTCAGGCTGAGGTCTACACTTTGACTGGGCCATTACAGCACTTTGATTTCACTCTTTTTCAGCAGCAAATCTTTTTGTAGGAGTTTTGCTGCTGCGTTTGGTATCATTGTGCTGTTGCATGACCCAGTTTCAGCCAAGCTTTAGTTGTCCGACAGACTGGCTCACATTTTACTCGAGAATACTTTGATATACAGAGGAGTTCAGGGTTGTATCAATGACTGCAAGGTGCCCAGGTTCTACGGCTGAAAAACAAGCCCAAATCATCAGCCCTTCACCACTGTGCTTGACAGCTGGTGTGAGGTTTCGGTGCTGATGCGTTTGCTTTTTGCCAAATATGATATGTATTATAGCCAAACGTCTCCACTTTGGTCTCATCTGTTCAAATGACATTGTTCCAGAAGTCTTGTGGTTTGTTTAGATCCAACTTTGTAAACTTAAGCCATGCTGCTATGTTCTATTTTAGAGAGAAAAGGCTAGCTCATCTGACCTTGGACTTCCCAGCAAATCCACTACATCTCTGGCAAGATTGCCATCTGTCCTGAATGTTCTCCACATGCAAATGATATTTCTCTACAGCATGCTGGATTTCAAATGATTTGGAAATTCACTTATAACCCTTCCCAGATTGTTGGGGAGCATCAGTTGCTTCACTAATACCATTAGTGACAACTTTGCTCTTTGGCACCGAGTAAACACAAACCTGAATGCTCCAGACCAGCCAACTGTCAAAACCTCTGTTTTTAATAGAGACATTCACACTTACTCAATTAATCAAGTGCATTTGATTAGCAGCACCTGGCTGCTGATTACCCTTTTAAGGGTAAGTAAGGGTTTTGTCTTAATTCTTCTTAAATAAATAATGACAAAATGTACAGCGTCATGTTTTGTAATTCACCAGATAATTTTTTTTAATCCTGAATATTGAGATGTACTAAGAGGAAAGCCCTAACTCTCCTCTAGCTTACTACATTAAGATGTTGTATTGATCTATTCGTCATGCAGTTTGACAAAATCGTATTTATTATGAAGTACACAGAGACTCTCAAACACATAACAACAGAGTATCAACAACCTCGTTTCAGCACACAAACACACTTGGCTATGTCACAATCTATGAAGCGTCCTCACATAGGGGCTAGAGACATCTCTATTGTATAAGAGATAGTGAGATAGAAAGATAGAAATTACATTACTCCAACGCACGCACGCACACAGTACACGCACGCACGCACACGCACGCACACACACACACACAGCTACCTCAGGTGTTATCGGTTAAATCAGCTAATTGGATTGCCCCCTTCCAGCATCACCCTCTTATCCTCTTTGGCCTTAAAACAGCTCTTCTTCAGGGAAGCCTGCTCATTATACATCAGCCAATTAAAATCTCCTGCAGGAGGGTCAGAGGTCAGTGGTTAATCAATCAGAGGGAGTGGCAACAGTTGTAGTTATCAGATTACGCTATCACCCAGGAAGTAGGAAAGATAAGGATGCACTTGTGAGAGCAAACCAGTGGGGAGTCTGCATCCCATTACACATCTAGCGAAAGCAGAACAGGAGCACAGCGTAGGTATGATGCGACTAGAGTCGATATTTTAAGACCTAATGACGAGTGGATTAATAAGTGTAAAAAGATGACACATCACAGGAATAAAAAGCTGCACCTGTTCAGAGAGGGAGAGAGATGGAATCAGAGCATGACAGGAAGAGGCAAGTTACAAACCCAGCCATCGACTAAAACCACTGTTAAGATCAGGAGCTGAGATCAGATAACGCAGAAAACGGAAAGCAGGAGTCAATCACAAGACAGCAGAGAGCAGTGCATTAGGAACAGACACCAGCAATGAGAAAACGGCTCTGTTCTGCCACAGCAAACGTCACATAGTGTGAGCAGTCTCTTCATGAAGGCTTGTGATAAATGTCAATGTGATGGCGGGACGGTGGACAAAGGAGGAGGACAGATAAGTATGAAAAACAGAACAAAGATGAATGGCCGTCTCAATTTCTTTGCCTCCAGTGTAGGATCCTTAGGGGAAAAGGGATTCTGAATTTTTCCAAAAGTGACAATGAACCTGAACCTGAATTTGTGCTTTTGTAAAAACAAAAAACAAAAAAAACCATAAATGGGTATACAATAAAAAGAAGAAGTTGTGTTATTCTCTGAAGAAAAGCACAGTAATGTTCAGTTGCAGGGTCAGATGAGGATCCAAAGCCAGAATTCTGAAAGAGTTTTGCTCTGCTCACCTTGCTTGTAATAATTCTACTGAGTACTTCTTATCCAATCTCTGGCACAGTTTAAAGGCACTTGATAAAAAAATATGACAATGTGTGACACTGCACACACATGCACACCCACGTGCACCCCTGCGTGCACGCACACACACACACATCCCCAACCACAGCAGTGCTTCCCACAAGGCAGTACCAGTGAATTGTGCCATCAAAGCACTAAAGGGAGTGGTGGAAGAAATAAAACTGCTGTGAAAGAGCATGACTGACATGACAGGCAGGCCTCAGAGACAAGCAAGTAACACCTTATATCCCCCACCCCACCTCTCTCTCAGACACACACACACAGCTTACTTTCTTCCCTTGCCCCAGCCTTTTACACTCGGATCACCACTTTATTTTATCAGGTTGGATTTCTAATCAGAGAAAGAAAAAAAAAAACACCTTACTGGAAAACATGCGAGTGCACGTCATTTCATCTTGTGTTTGTCTATGTCGCTTCCTATGTGCCTTTATTATTTATGGAATGATATAGTGGCACAATCGCCTGCTCCGAGGAAGCAGATAAGCGCACAGCGAGGGGAAAGTTGAGAGGGCCACAGACTTGAAAGGCTAATTAAATCAGTGTGTTGTTTCCAATAGCCAATCAAGGCAGTCATGCAGGTAAAGTTTAAATCACTGCTATTAAAGGGGTTTCTGTGGCAGGGATAATTCAAGGGGCCTTGAAATTCAATGTGCAGACACCACACACACACACACACACACACACACACACACACACACAAAACTGCCTGAAGCAAAATCCACTGTGAGACATCTGATGCACAGGAGGGGGGCTGTCTGCAGCAAGTGAACAAATCCACCATTCCGACACATCTGTCAACTCTACAGTCAACAGAAGGAAAGGAGAACAGTCAAACCAGCTGCACAGTTTGACTGTTGACTCACTGTATGCTTCGGATCCAGATATGTCCTGAACTTCAGTCAGCCTGACAGAGAGCACGAGAGACATAAGACACATGTCCAGTCGTTACTTGGACTATGCATACCCTGCCCTCACCTTTCCCTCTCCGCCTCATCGATGCATACACTCCTCCATCCTGAACAGCAAAGCGATGACAGCTCGACTAGTCTGTTTGCACATGGACTAACCTCCCCACCAGAGTTTTGTGAGCGCCAGTGAGTGTGAGACAGAGAGGGAGATCAGAGTAATGAAGTGAGGGGCTCTATTTTGAGTGAGCTAATCAAAGCGAACCATCCAGGGCCACCTCTCTCTGTGATCCAGACTAGATGACCCAGGGCCATAATTAGTCTGAGACTTTCATTCTGATAGCAGCAAATTAACAGACTTCATTAGGCTGTTCTCTCCTCCTCTATCCCTGCTATACCAAGATCACTTCAAGTGTCCCTGTATGAGCACCAGCATCTACAACATATTGGCCAATTGCTCTTCACAAAGAAAGGAACACACCCCGCAGAGAGAACGTGCAAGTATACACATTTGGAAATCAAAAGTTACTGACAATACATGAAAAGGTTTATAATTGATTAGAAGCCTCTGTTAATCAGTGTGTACCGGCCTGTGGGGATGAATGTAACAGGATGGTCTATTTCTCAGTGGAGTAGTGCCCTCTAAAGGCCTCATGAAGACCTACCAGTGCCCTCTTAATACATCTGTGTGTTCGTGTGCATACACAAGCGCACACACACACACACACAAATGAGTATTTTCTGACTGCTCTGTCATATCAGGTATGAAGCATTATTATCTCCATTTCATTTCACTGTCACAGCCTCAGTATGATCTGCACAGTTGTTAAGCCCACCCTAACATTTCCCAAGTCATTCAATGGATTGATGACGGCCTAAATCATTCACCTCTGAAGTCATTTGCAATTTTTTCCGTTTTTCTCCCTATGCTGTTGCAAACACGTCTGCGCCCACTACCTTCCCTACTTCCAGCGCTGTATCCTTCCCCTCCCTCCTCCATACACAAACCTACACGTGTGGATGAAAAATCGCAGCAGAAAAATAAAGTCGCGAAAGCAAATATGTTTTTAACGAGCCGGCCCATTACTTTGATGATATGAGAACATAAAAACACAAATTGGGACTAAATTGAAGTGCTGATGCTTGAGAAACAGAGACAGGAAAAAAAACCACAACTCAACAACAACAATGGAGGAGGAAAAGAACAGAAAATAGAAAAAGATTAAGCACACACACACACAAAAAAAAAAAGCAAAGGGTGGGGGTACGTGTTTGTAAAAACGTGACATTTTCAAACATTTCAGGACACTGTCACAGGTCCAGGTAATTGGTGTGTGGCTCCAGCACACACTGTAGCACATTAGACATTTCGTAATCTGACCAGAATATGGCTGCGTGGCGGGTTCAAAATATATATGAAAATAACAGGCTGGATGTAAAATAAGGGTGTGAGAGGGTGGGTGGGAGACAGCCATGTGTACGGTGTGTGATCGGACGTTCCCTTTCAACAATAATGAAAAGAGCCTTTAATGATTATGCATTTGATGAGATCTCTCATACTGGCACAAATTTTCTACAGCCACACGGAAAGTCATTATAGAGCTAATGGTATTCTTCAAAATGTCAAAGCAAAACCATAAAGAGAGCAAGAGAGAGAAGGAGAAAAGAAGCACAATCGAGACAGAGACACACAGGAGAGAAAGTCCATTTGATGAGAACAGGTATCTTTCAGCAGCAATGCTGACTGCTAGGCAGCTAGACATGGACATGCTGCTGATATCCTCATATAGTCAGTGCGGTTCAAAACAAGCTATATTTAAAACATTTGATGTGATTTTAGAAGCTAATTCCTGCCCTCAGTGAACAAAGCTGCACTCCGTGCACCTCTGGAGGTAACACAGATTTTTATTTTTATCCAGCTAAGTGAGATTAATATGGTAATTAGGCAACTTAAGAATACATAAGCATAAATGAGAATATAATGCCAAGTTCTCAAAAAAAATTTTAGGCATATGATTTTCAACAGGACAGCCTACTGTAATGCTTTTATCCCCACCTTCTCTAGTCCTCAATCGTCTCCTAATTCTGTGATGGTGTCCACCAACCTCCTCAGCTTCTTTTCTTTTCTTGTAATTCAAAAGCCTTTCAAGTTCTCCACGCACCAGACCACAAAAGCTCTCGCTTTTGTTTTAGGAAATACACCCACCTTGTATTTGAGAAACCCATTAACCATCATATACATATGTTAAATGGCTCCAATTTACAGATACTCTGAGGGTTAATGCAGTGAAGGCTGACAGGGGAGAGGCATGGATATGAATGAACACGGCTGTTTAATGTGTCACATCAGCCTGAGTATGACAAGTGATGAAAAGCTGTTAGCGCTGACCGGTCTTTACCACCATATGAGAGCCTTTTCTTTACTGTATGTGCTGCTTAACCGCCAAACCAAGCATACGAGTTAATTCCCTCCTACATACCAGCCCAATTTCTGCTCCCCAAATATACTTGTGCAGAATGACAGGACCAATGCAAATACACTTCCTTACCAGACCATTATATTCATATGGAAATTAGCTGTCTAATTATCTGTTATAGCATGCCAGCAGTAGGAAAAGAGACCGTCTTTCCTCAACTTTCTCTTTAACAGGCTACATTGATCTAGTGAGCCTGACACTGACTCAAACCAAAGCCTTTACACTGCAGTAAATAACACTTTAAAAAAGGATAGGCGTGAAGCATCTTGTCCAAGCATAACCATGCTATGACTTCAAATTATTTATTCACTAAGTATTCGTGCATCATCACGCTAAAACATATCCCAAGCTGCATATGTTTACAAGCTTAATCTATGATTCCTATTAATTATCTGCTTTGCCAGACATTCACTATTCATATTGTACAGTATTCTTTAAAAAAGGAGGGAAAAAACCAAAAACTTCGGAAGGCAACAACAAATACAGCATCACCACTGGTAATCAGATTAAACCAAATTAAATACTATGTTTGCACTGATCAAATTAACACAACATCTCCACGCAAGCATTATATGGATTTATTGAATAACTTTTTCGGTATATTTAAAACAATCATAGAACCACTTTTCAAAGCTAACGTGTAAATTACCATATAGTCTATGTGCTGTGACGGTTTTGAATTATTCCTTAAGTATATCTCTTCCAAAGGTATAGTAGTACACAGCATGCTGCTAATACCGCAGCATGTTATCTGTGGTGTTGTTTTCTCCCAACTCTTCTGTAATAACTACATTTTAAAGTTTAAGCATTTTGTTGCATAACACAGAACAGCCCACGGCTATTTTGAACCTTTTTTTACCAGCCGATGTGAGCTGAATCCTGTATTGGTCAGGCTCCAATAGTAAATAAAATAATAATAATAAAAAAAGCTATTAACTTCCTTATGTTTCTCAATTTTTAGCAGTTTCTTTCCCCAACACCCTTTCCATTTCTCTTTCTTTTTGTCTACCGTCTTGCAGCGTTTCAGTAGAGGTAGGTTATTAGTGGATGCTTGTATTCCAGGAAGAAATGGCAAACTGATTTTGTGATCTTTGAGGGTTTCGTCTAATTGGATGTTATTTATTAGTTGAAAAGAAGGCTCAGGAAAGGGCAGCTCTCTTCATGTTGTTGCTCATTTTTGTTCCAAGCACTATAGCGACGAAAACTGTCTCTCTGCCCTCTCCTTGATAAAAAGAAATAGAAAGAAAACATGCTGCAGACGTCAA
>NW_005187412.1:1743267-1748128 GCF_000239375.1 Pundamilia nyererei | reverse complement strand
TGATCTGGCGTTCTTGTTCCTGAGTATAGCCCGTGGTTTGACAAACTCACCATTTCTATTCATGACCACTCCTAAACATTTTCCTTTTTCATTTTGCTCATTTTGTTTTTTCAGCTACGCGATGGCCTCCTTCACTTGCACCAGCATCTCTTTAATGAACAACTAACAAGTGCAACTTAACACTCCAGAACTTTTATCTGTTTAATTTGTCGTTTATCACCAAGGGAATAGACCTCACCTGACCATGAAACTGTTTATAAATCAGTTGTACAATTACATTTGAGCACACTCAAACACTCAAAAGTGTTTAGAATTCCTTAACTCCTTCAATTAAAGCACAAAGTCTGCATTTCAGCTTTAATTACATCATGGCTGTGTGGGGGAAAAAGAAGAAAAAAAAACACCAATAAAAAAAAAAACACTGGTGCTGAACAGTGGCAAATTACAAAAAAATGCCCAACAAATGTCCAACAAATTATGGACCTAACAATATGGCTGATCCAACCATGTAGGCTTAGCTTTTATTATTAATATATTCCTTTATTGAAATAAAATATATTAGTGTTTCCTAAGCCTGGCTTAGTTTATGATGTAAAAAAACCAGCACCACTAATTTAGTCATTCCCAGTTTACTTCTCAAAGAAATAATCGTTCATTTTATGAAAACAAACATTTAACCACATCCAACTGAATACCAAAAAGGCAGGTCTCTACAGGTTTGTTTTAACTAGTGCCCATTATGTTTAAAAAATTACCATCACTGCTGGCTGATCCAGGAGCTGCAACAACAAACAGATGAGACATGAGTAGTGCAGTAAAAAGAGGACATGTTCCTCATAGTACTTAATTCCCCACCTGCCAGCGACTGGAATATGTTCTGTGATTTTCACCTTGTCTTCTCACTAACACCCAAAGGAAAGCCATGTTATACATGTTTTATCTCTATCTATTGACACTGATACTCTCAAAGAGCTTCTCCAGAGGCTATCCGTGAAATCACAGAAATTGCCAACACTTTTGAGAGCTGTCAGCTCCTTCTCTGCTTGCCCACTCAGTACATTTGCTTGTTTGTTTCTCCGCTTTTTCTTCTTGTCTGTCCAAGTAAGTAAAAGGCACAGTACAAAGAAGTCTTTTTTACTCTGAGTTCATCAAATGTTAAAAACATAAATAAATAAATCTTAGTCCTTTGATATTACAACTATTTATGTCAATACAACCACCCCAAAGGGGAATGCACTGCGCAAGCATTCGATATATCAAAAATTGGAGGGAGATTTGAAGTTATAGTGTTTGCTTATAAAACTAAATCATCTACTTTTCTAAACTATTTCTCTCTTTACTGCTGATGGCAAGTTAAAACTAAATTCACTGTAAAATTAAAAGACTCCATTTAGACTGACGCAATTTCTAAAATTACACAAGTTCCTTGGATAATAATTCACCGATCAATCACAGAGTTAAAACACTGGCTGGAGGTCTACACTCTTGAAGGATGATGTTACAACTTAACTTTACAAGGTCGCATAATAAATCCAAGTCTGTGGTTGCTTTGGCAACACATGTAACACGGTCCACAGACAGAGTTTTATAGGCGTTAGAAGAGGCTCTTCATGTTAAACCAACAGGCTAACAAGTATTTTGAGCAACACGAAATACTTCAGATTAGCTACTACCTACCTGCAAAGACTTATCTTTAACACTGGTGAGTACGAAGAGTAAAAATACGAACAAACTACAGTCTTCAAATCTGCATCATAATAATGATTAACTGCTTTTACTTTTAGTAAAATGTACAAGACAATCCCAACTTCAAATGTTTGTCAGATTTAACTAGATATAAAACATTTTAAGTTTCAATAGCTTTTATAAAAAAAAGTAAATAATAAAAAAAATAAAATAGAAAAAATGTAGGGGAGAAATACTGCTCAGAAAGGTCAGGTCAGCATCATGCACTTTTATACAATTATACAGGTGCAAGTAGTAATGGGGGTTGTGCCTCTTTAACAGATCAATTGAAATCCCTCAGTGCATGACTAACATGCAGGTTACAATTTCACAAACTCCCACAGTAACATATCTGAAATTAGTTTGGGACCAACTAAAACTGATGCTGCAAGATAAGAAAAGCAAGTAATAATTAAAAATAAAAAATAAAAAAAAAATAAAAAATCTACTAACCTTTTGTTTCTGTTGTAGAGCAAACATCAAGGCAGATCATGCAGCCAAGCAGAAGTTGCAAAAGAAAACAAGAGAAAAAAAGAAAAGAGAAAGTAAAGAAGCAGAGACAAAGCAAACAGAAAAAAAGAAGAAGACAGTGTTATTTGAAGTAAGCATTACTTTAGACTTTTTGATGTCAGTAAAGAAATAAAGCACTACACTGAATGAAAAGTGATGCTGGAGACTATAGAAAGAGTTCATGTACTATATGCACTGCCAAGAAATATGTATAATTGTTATGACAGTTTAGGTTCAATTTTGATTTCTTTCCAATAAAATCAAACAAAAAGCAGATGCATCACACAATTTTGAGATCTCTCTGTTCATTGAAATAGACGTAATGTTCTAACATTCAACACTTATTTGAAGCAACAATGACACCGATGGCTGATGATGACTGTGTCATAATCACATCAGACATTACATTTCAGAGGCTTGTTTCTCTCATTTGAATAGATCACATTACACAGACTGATTGCTCTCATCACATGCATCGGCATATTGTTTGCCAGATTTTAAACCTGCATAACTGTTTTGGCCACATTCACAGCAGCGACTGGAGCTAAAGTGCAAATTTCACATCTAATGTCTAGATAAGAATCTGAAATGTTCCAGTTAAACATTCTGCAATGTATTTTCCGTTGTGCTTGTGTTTGCACAAAAAAAATGTAAAACAATATTCTCATCTACTTCCAATCTTTTGACATGGATGTGCAATTTTGTCACATTATTCCGCCCAAGTTCACAGGGATTTTTCAGCAAAAACAGTTCCACAAAACAAAAACAAAAACTGTGGTTACATATGTGTGCAGTTATGAAAATAAATGCACTATTTTCCAGTTGTTTTGATGTTATTCATTGCACAGGCCACCACACAATCTGTGACAATGACTTATAAGAGAGCTAAAGCCTACACCACTTGTAATTCTCTGACTTTTGGAGTTTGTTGGTGAAGCTTAAGACCTCCATTCTTCCCTTATGGCTTCTTACTTCAGCAACTGATACAGTAACCACAAAGACAGCAATTATGGCCCTCAGTTGTCAAGGGAGCAGATTAAACCTTTGAGTTCAGAAACTGACATTGTAACAACAATAACTTTGTTTAATTTACTATTTGTGATTATTCAACATAAGATAAGTCTCAGTTATAGATATAATAATTAACTTTGGCTAACACCATAATAAATAGCAAATGCAATTAAAAATCAAACAGGAAATAAAGGAAGAGAGAGATATAATAAAGGTCATCACTGGGACTCAAATTGTGGATGCTGCTGTTCATGGTTACTATCTTAACCTCACAAATGAGAGGATAAATTTGAGTGAACTACAGAGTTAAGAGTCATGGCTGTTGTACACCTGATTTGATTTTGTTTTAAATACATTTTAAAAGCTAGACCTAAACCATAGTAAAGGTAACTCATATTTTCAGCTTGCAAATACAGTCTGTGATGATTAAGTTGACTGTGTATCATTTATCACGGTTGAGTTATTCTTACCCGTTAAGATCATGACAACATTCATTAAGTCTTTGGGGTTCTCAAATGACAAGACAGCTGACCTACAGAGGCTTGCAAAAGTATTCGGCCCCCTCTAACTTTTCCACATGCTGACAGATTACAGCCACAAACATGAATCAATTTTATTGGAATTCCACATGAAAGACCAATACAAAGTGGTGTACACGTGAGAAGTGGAACGAAAATCATACATGATTCCAAACATTTTTTACAAATAAATAACTGAAGAGTGGGGTGTGCGTAATTATTCAGCCCCCTGAGTCAATACTTTGTAGAACCACCTTTTGCTGCAAGCTCTGAAAACTGGTATTCACAAACGCTGTCCATCTAATCTGACTGAGCTGGAGCTGTTTTGCAAAGAAGAATGGGCAAGGATTTCAGTCTCTAGATGTGCAAAGCTGGTAGAGACATACCCTAAAAGACTAGCAGCTATAATTGCAGCAAAAGGTGGTTCTGCAAAGTATTGACTCAGGGGGCTGAATAATTACGCACACCCCACTCTTCAGTTATTTATTTGTAAAAAATTTTTGGAATCATGTATGATTTTCATTCCACTTCTCACGTGTACACCACTTTGTATTGGTCTTTCACCTGGAATTCCAATAAAATTGATTCATGTTTGTGGCTGTAATGTGACAAAATGTGGAAAAGTTCAAGGGGGCCGAATACTTTTGCAAGCCACTGTATGTAAGCACACAGATTCAGGTGCTTGTCTTACACTGTAAAAGTAGACGAGGAATATTAACAATAACAAACAAGAATCATTTTTTAATGTGTTTATTAAAGACTTGTTCCAGACATTGCTGTAATTTGCCCAAGACTGATAAGAAAATGTAGCAAACAACAACAACAGTTTTACACTAAACAGTTATTTATGTTAAAGTTTACAATTCCTATTATCTATGTTTATGGGGAAATTGTCCCTCAGATAATGGGAGATTTAATCTATATGAAATAAACTAATATAACCTTTTAGCTATATGCAATGGGAAAATGATAACATCTTAGGAAGAATGTGGGGAGAAATGGGAGTCCGTGCCTGGAGTTGTAATGGCATGAACTGACCAGGGACTAACAGGAATAGCAGATAAAACATTGGGAAGATTAAGTGAAGCAAAAAAAAA
>NW_005187412.1:1740845-1742818 GCF_000239375.1 Pundamilia nyererei | reverse complement strand
TTTTTTTTATTGGGAACGCAAGCAGTGGGGGAATGGTCTAAAGGGAGCTTACAAGAAAAGCTGTCTACTTGCATGCACTACCACTGGCTGAACTGCAGTGGTGCTGTAAGAGAAAGAAAGTGGGGGAGAAGTAGAAATTATAATTAATTAATTATAAGTATAGCCGAGCTGAAGTTGACTTCCCTGTCCAAAGTAATGTTTACAGTTTACAAATTAGGTTTTGTTTAGACAGTTATGTTAAAACACGACAATAACTTTTTATACTTGTGTTTGAGGTTTGAATTGCTGCAGTGTTAAACCTCATCCTACCAAATAGGGTCTGCACAGACCCCAGAGATATAAGTTGTCGTCATATCTGACAGGATATTTAATGCAGGTAGGGTAGTTAATGATTGTTTGCCATGGATCCTGGACTGAAGTATCAGAGTAGCAACAGGAATAAGGTTAATCTGTCATTTTAAAGGACAAAGACCTAGGGCTGGGCGATATATCGAGTTTTTTAAAAAATATCGATATATTTTCATACGAGATATAAGATGTGACAATATCGTTTATATCGATATAGTCTATGTTACGTTATAATTATACTTGTGGAGCCGCAGGTTTGCCTCTCTTTCGTCCACTTTTGTCTCTACGCAACGTTACTCTGCCTTGCCTCTCCTTCACTGAACACAACTCCGCCTCCCCCATAGCTTCACCTGCAGGCAATGACAAGATGAAAGCGGAAAATCTCCGTTAGCGAGTTACCATGCGTGGGGCTGGACAGCGTCAACGTGTTAGCGAGCTAACCGTGCTAACGACATGCAGCCCATAGGGCTGCACGGCCTAAAATCCTTTCATTTTCTCAAAAATCGACAGTGCGCAATATGTATGAATTCTGGTTGTGCTTACTGATGTAAATGATGTAAATAAAAGTGCCCGTGTGACATCTGGGACACAGTGTGACTAAGAACTCTCTTTTTGTTCTTAACTTATGGCTTTTAAAAAAAAATTTAAAAAAATTAAAAAAAATCGAGATATATATATCTTATATCGCCATCCAGCTAAAAAATATGGAGATATGAATTTTGGGTCATATCGCCCAGCCCTATAATGACCCGATATCTACATTCATCATCTGGACTGGGAACATCCCAAACTGGAAGCTATCATCATTGGAGACCTCGTCCATGCTGGGTCTACCTGAGACCTCTGGGTCATGTCCCACACATAAAATGGAGAACCAGTTCTGCTACACTTCAAGCCCCAGCGCAAAAAGCAATGACCATCCTGGGAGTGAGGAACCTGCGGAGGTGACTGTCCAACTCTTGGCTGAAAAATCTGCTTGCCCAAGGTGTTGGGCAAGCACCTATGGTATGCCTATGGTTCTGTTCCTGAACCACAGGCAGGAAGGTAGCAGCTGCTAGCTCCTCCGGTCACATAACACCATTCCATGAGTACAGCATGTGGCAAACTGCATCTACTGTAGAGCTACATTTCGTGTGCATTTAGCTGTAGTTGCTTTCAGTCATTTTCTGTCGCTATGCAATGATAGTAAGAGCTTGGTTCACATTGCCAAGAATAATTCTCAGTGGGTGCTGGTCTCCACCAAAGCTTTGTCAAATATTCTGTTCATAATATTTATAGAATTTATATGTGCAGCCAAGATGTGGAGGAAGTCTCTGATTTTTGCAGATTATGTGGTTCTGTTGGCTTCATTGGGCGCTGACCTCCAGCTTGCACTGGTGCAGTTTGCAGCTGATTAAGACGCTTCAGGAATGAGAATTAGAATCTCCAAGTCTGAGGCCATGAGTCTCAGCTGGAAAAGGATGGTGCACAGACTCCAAGGCAAGGATAAGCTGCTGCCCCAAGTGTTTTAGTATCTCAGGATCTTGTTCATAAGTGAGGGGAGAGTGTCACAGGAGACTGACAGACTGGTGCAGCATCTACTATAATGCAGACACTACACCAGTCTGTTGTAGTGAAATAAAACC
>NW_005187412.1:1737957-1740087 GCF_000239375.1 Pundamilia nyererei | reverse complement strand
CACTTGAATCCCTTTAATTTTTTCAAAAATCGACAGTGCGCCTTATAATCCGGTGCGCCTTATGTATGAATTCTGGTTGTGCTTACTGACCTCAAACCAATTGTACGTGATACACGACGCTGAAAAATCTGTCAAAAAATGTTTTTGCACAACTTTGGTAAGCTACAAAGCCACACCACTTTGATGGATTGTCGGAGCATTACAGCTACGGCTTTAACGGAGTTAGAAGTTAGCAGGAAGTTAGCTTGCTAGTTTCCACCCCAACATGATATATCATGTTCTGTCTGAGAGATTTCTGAAAAATTTTGTAGGGTTACTGAAGTTGGGCTAGCTGGTATATAATGATATGCTGTGTGACCGCTAGCGACACAGCTAAGTTAGTATAACATAAACACAATCATGCTGGAGCATGAATGCTAACTTTTTTTCCACTCTATAGAAGTTAACGTGAGGGTTCCCAATGGTTAAGAACAAACGCAATCGCATGGCAGGATGCTGTAAACGGACCAAACTTCAGACAGGAGAACAACTGAGATAATCCATCCACAATACAAGGTTAGTCATTAATATACTGCAACAACATGGGAATAGAGCAGCTGCGAGAGAATTCAACATTAATGAATCAAAGGTACAGAAGTGGAGGAAGCAAGAAGAATGAGTTGAGTAAAGTTTGACTTATCTGACTGTTTCGTTTCACTTAATGCTCCTTATAATCCAGTGCGCCTTACGATCCGAAAAATAGGTTCAATGATACGGTGCTGCCACAAATTCAACTTTGTTATATTATACACAAAATTACCAACACATTTAAAAGTATACTAAAATGCCCAATTAAAAACTGTTTTGAATTGTAGTTTGAAACCAACACGTAGGTATTTTCTCATGTTAATTATGTCCAGTTTTACTTAGCCCCCTCTGTAATTAAATCCTAGAAGGTGATAATGATTTTACTAGTGACAGCTCTGGGCTTGTCTGAATAGTTTGGTTCTCCTCAGTTTGCATTTGTCAAAATTACATATATGGCTCTAACTGGAAAACAGCCTCTAAAAAAGCAAAAGCAAAAATAAACACTTGGTTGACAAAACATGAAATTTAAGGACTAATGTAGAGGAAAGTACTCCAACCGGCAATTACAATTTCCCTCCCACTTTTGCAAGTTAGTGCAAATGTCCACTGCTATAGTATCATAAAACTTTACGGATTAAAAAATATATATAAAAATACCTCAAGCTCAACAGGATTATTTTTCTGATGTTCTGAAGAGCACTTTACAGGCAAAAAATCAATGTATCTGCACTATTCTTTGCAAGTCCACTAATAAAGAGTTATTTTGGCTGAGTCAATAAACAGAAAACAGATCTTGACAAGCTAAGTCACTAACTAGTGACACTATAATCAAATAAAGTTTAACAATCCAAATAGAAAACTATAGCTAGGATGAATGTAATGTTAATGTTATGAAAGTCAAAATATGAACTAAGACAATGAAAAAAAAAACCTTCTACCTTGGGGGAAGACCTAGACGAATAGAGCCTTCAAAATGCTTTCAAGATAGATCAACATCCACAAGAAAGCACAAGAGTTATTAATGTATTACATTCTTAGAACCCATCTACCATGCACACCAGGCTGTCTCCTGTGCTTAATTCTGCTTTATGATTACTGCATTACACTACAGGCATAACCTTACAAACATTAAAGTAACATGTTGCCTCAGTTGTGTTCCTCGCTGGAATTTTTTCATTAATTTTTATTGATTAAGTCAGCATATTTGCATAATTTATCTACGAAAATAAAGAGCATATATGCATTTGTCTGTTTCTTGCTTTTTATACCAACTGTTCATAAACACAGAGAGCACACAAAAAGCAGTCGCAAATAGTTATATTTTCTTTAAGCACCGGTTCGAGCGCTGTTTAAGCACCGGCACAGTTTCAAAAGTACCGGTTTGGTACTGGTATCGAATAAAACCTAAACGATACCCATCCCTACTGGAGAGGTGCTCATGATCAAAGGAATGTCTTGATCCTACTGCTTGAACCAAGACTGTACAAATTTAAGAACATAATGACAACATTCAACAATCAGACTTAACACACACAAAATCTGGGAAAAAGACCATCACAGCTG
>NW_005187412.1:1719955-1737264 GCF_000239375.1 Pundamilia nyererei | reverse complement strand
AAAAAAAAAAAAGTTTCAAGAAATATGAATCCATATTTAATGAGGCAAACTGAGTGAATACTGTTTCACATTGTGTCCCGTTTAATGTTTAATGCTGATCCAGATGCTGCTGCTCTTAAGTGAGATGAAACATGATGCTACACGGCTGTGTTAATAAGAAAACAAACCCACAAAGCACGTACACATGTAAGTTCACTTGATGACCCGCGCTAGTGGTAGCAGCTGGGTCCGATTGCACAACCTACCAGTCATCCTGCTCCTACAACCTCCACTGGGACTGGAAAAAACCATGAGGAGAACAACCTTTCAAATGATGTGAAAGACAAATGTTTCTTTCTCACCAAATCTAAAATGCATTACCCGTTAACAGTAACAAACCAAGCAGTTGGAACGGCACAGAGCTGAACCGCTTTTGCGTGCCTGCCCATAAGATGAGGCATGTATTTCATGAAAGCTGGAAAATAAAATTCTGTGAAAATGTGCAGACGTAAGGTCATTAACCTAACAGGAAAGTACAATGTCTTCAGGTGAACATCCCTCCTTTGCCATCCCCAAAGAACACCTGTTTGACTGTCTGTCTACCTGTTTGCCCTTTAGATCTGCCTCCATTATTCAACACTTTGACTATAGGGAGCTAGGGTTGCATTGGTGTGTAAGGGAGGGAGAAGGGGGCACTGTGCCTTGAGAGGAACGCCATAGAGTTGTGACAGGTAGATAACACCTGGATGAATAATTCAAATTGGCGTAAGCTAGCTGAAGCAGTGACAAGACAAGAAAGAAAACACAAGACGTGAATAAATCATCAGTGAAGGGACTAATAAATGAAACACCGGGGAGGGATAACATCTCTTCCTACCTCCTACTCAAGCTTTAATCATTCCAACAACCTTGTACATGAATATTCCAGATATAACCAGCTACACTAATGTCTTAGGCAGTAAGAGTATGGTGTTTTATTATGCAATATCACCACTAAAATAGTCACCAAAATACAAAACAGTCTGATTCCACAAGGAGTGCTAGTACTGAAACTACTACTTTAAAAAAAAAAAAAAAAAAAAGAAAAAAGTCACTGCACAAGCAGTCTATTTAAATGGAGGAAAGAATCATTTCTATAAAACCAGTAATACTGTGATAATAATATTATTTTGATATTTCCCCAGCACATTAAAGTACTTTCTCAGGGATAGGACTGGCTAAACAAACGATCCATACGTGTGAGTTGGTATGACAACTCACACGTATGGAGTATGTAACTGTTTCAGGGGTCAGTGGCTTGAAGCTACCATTTATTGGAATTTGCCTAAGTCAGAATCCAGCTTTCATGTGTTAGCACTGGTGCTTCAGTTGGTCTAAATTAGGGGTGGGTTTTTATAATCGATTCATCGATTAAAATCGATTCTGGCTTGGATAACGTAAAATCGATTCATTAAAATCCTGAATCGATTTTTTTAATATAAATTTATTTTGCCCGAAATGCCAGACTCTCTGGTGACATCTCACAAAATTTCAAGAACCAGCAAAGAGTTAAGACAGTAAATGAGAGCAGGTACACGGATTCTGCACATAGACTTAAACACACAGCGCGACCTGCGGATCAGAATCAGTTAGATGTCGCCTTTCTCACAGTCGGGGCTGAAAGCCGACAGCTTGCTGATTCTGATCTGTCGGCGGGTCCACGCTTTGTGTTCACACCCTTTATGCGCTGATTCTAAAGCTGTTAGTTTGATCTCTCTCCAAACAGTATTGACCGAACCAGCAGCAAAAGAAGATCCAAACGCTTCACATAAACATCGTCATGAATTCACTCTGACTTTTACTGTTTTGCTTCCACCGCGATGCACAGCTCTCTCTCTCTCTCTCTGTACTTCAAGAACAGTTTCCCTTTCTTCATTAATCTCTTGCTTGTTACGCACAAATCTACTGTTGTTTACAGTGCTGTCGGCTGCTGTTTTTTTCCCTTTTACATTCTTCCGAAAAGAAAACCTCATTTCTGCTGTTCAATACTGAACAAATTTAAACTTTTTACAATTATTCAAAATGCAAAACACTTAACCGTGTCTCTAATAAAACCGCTGTAACATCAGAGGTAATGTTCATATGTTGATTAATGGTTTTCTTTCGTTTTTGATGTACTGCAGAATATTTTTATAAAATCCCAGAACAGGAAAATCACCTTCATGTTTTTCTGTGTTTTATCTTCAGCTACTTTGACACAAAGGCATCTGCTGTGACGCTTACACCTGTGATAAAGTCTTGCGTGTGTCAGCTTCCTTTTTATTGATACAAAAATATGTAAATGTAATGTAAAAATTTCCCAGATTTGAATCGAATCGAATTAAATCGAATCGTGGATCGAATCGATTCGGGACCTTGTGAATCGGAATTGAATCGATTCTAGAAATCAGTGACGATACCCAGCCCTAGTCTAAATCTCCATGGAAGCAATTTTGCAATGAAGGACATAAAACAACAAATAATGTCCCAAGAGTTTAATCGACTTCCAGGCAAGAGATTGAAGCAACTAACAACAGCTATAAGACATGGTAGTAAATACATTAGAGGGTTACCTAGGCAACGAGTGTCCAGAAAGCCCGCCAGTGACCATGAATGGGTTCCAATGTGGCCGAAGATTCAGATAGTGGGCTCCACATGGTGCATAAAGCTGTTCATGACCAGGCCGAGGTCAGACTATAGTCAGCCCTCTATTTTATTTTTATTTTATATTTACTAATTACAGAGATGGGCAGTAACGCTACTGTAATCTGTTTACTTTTTTCAAGTAACGCGTAAAGTAAGGGATTACTATTGCAAAAATGGTAATTAGATTACCGTTACTTTGCCGTAGGAACGCTGCGTTACTACGTTACTAAAACCGAGATTTTTTTGCGAGAATGTCTCATGACAGTGACGTAAGCGAGTGTGACGTTCGTGACAACAGCTGTCTGCAGATCAACAATGGATAATATATCGAGTGCAGGAGAGAGTATGAGCGTGCAGCGTTTAAAGCGTGGAAGTACTGACCTTACTTTGAGTTTGATTCCATAAAGAGTGACAAAAACATTAGTGTCCCTTGTGCGTTGGAAGAAAACTTCTTTTTATACCGAACACATAATTTAATTTTTGCTTGATGCATAAAGTTAAAAGCTTAAAACTAATAAAACAAGTTTTAAATAGAGACTTTTCCATTTGATTACATTTTGTATGATGGATTATGCAGAAAAAGTAGAATTGGGCTGAAAGATCTATCGCTTTATCACCTATTCAGGTTGTAAATCGTGTTTTTAAAAAGTAACTAAGTAACTAAGTAATTAATTACTTTTGAAAATAAGTAATCAGTAAAGTAACAGGATTACTTTTGGGGGAAGTAATCAGTAATTAGTTACCGATTACTTTTTTCAAGTAACTTGACCAACACTGACTAATTATTAATTAATTTTTGTTGTTTAACCATTTATAGTTTCTGTTGCTTTTCAGCTAAATTATTCTGTATCTAAAAAAAGACCATTTCTTTTAAGGTTCATTGATTGCACAATGCTTATAAACCCAGAGTAATACTGCTGAAGTATCTTAATTAAGACAATTATTAATTATTACTTTTACCATCCAGCTGAGACAAGAAGGCTGAAGAAAAAGTGAAGTAGAAAGTTTAAAGCACAAACTAATGTACACAACTGTCTAGACGAGTGAACTGAATGGACGAGTGCGGAAAATTTCTAAAAAAAAAAAAAAAAGTCAAAGAAAACAAAGAAATATTATGTAATAATAAGTTAAATAATGTATTACACACAAATGCTTAACTGTGTGAAAACATCTGTTTATGAAGGATGTCCCACGTAAAAGATTAAAAATGGTTCATAATAATTTAGTGACAAAATGTCATATTTCAACTGTGGTAAGTTATGTTAAAAAAAAAAAAAAGTCATTTAATTAAAAATATATTCTATACAATCAGCATTAGTTTTTCTGTATCTTATTTTGAAGGAGTAATATGTGTTCGCATGGTACAGAAAACCTGGCTGTGTTTAAACTTCATCTCCTGTGGCCTGAATCTTTATATTAGGGCTGCACGATTTTGCATAAAATGAGAATCACGAATTTTTGGCTTAGAATTGAGATCACGATTCTCTCACAATTTTCTTTTCCAATATAAATATTTATTGCACTTATTAACTGCACATCAACTTCGTAACAGTTGAAACTGAACATAAAAACAATAAATAAACATAAAAACAATAAATGTCTCACGTTTTGTGGTTGCCGCAAAATGTATCGAGATCGCGATTTTCTAACGATTAATCGTGCAGCCCTACTTTATATACACCATCGAAAGCAATGGCTTTTCACTCAGCACTTTCATCGAGTTATTCAAGCCACAATTGTAAAAGATTGTAAGCCGTCGAGAATACCGTAATAAAGGAGCAAGACGCTCAGTTTCCTGGCTCATGAAAATTGAGTTTGGCTTGCTGTTGACCTGCGTTAACATACACAGTGTATCCAACACGTAGCAATAAGAGTGTAAAGGATAACCAAGCCTTCTCAGAATACAATGCACCACCTTGACAGATGGAAATTAAATAAGTGCATTAAAAAGTAGATGGTCTTACCTGTTCTCTGTGATCCAAAAGTAAGAGCAACTCTGTTGAGCAGATCTGGCTTTGCATACTGGTCCTCATCAACCCGCACCCAAAAACAGCCCTCTGACATTTCTTGGGGACGAATCTTAAAATACACAGCCATAATTTAACATCTTTAATAAACCAGTTAGGGCTTGACAGAGAAATATAAAGATTACTTAATTATTTATTAGTCATATTAAAGCCTCGAGATATAGTTTCCCATGAAGACTGACACCAAATGTTATAAATAAATAACAATAAGCACACCACCAGGTATTTGCATTACTTTCCAGATTAATATAAAGTACAGTATTCCCATTACTCAATGAAATAGTTTTCCTCCTTGGAACAATAACATAAAGTCAGCAGAACCTACAATACAGACTAAAATAAAGAAAGTCAGACAAGCAGGTAGATAAATAGATAGAAGTTGGTAAAACCTCAAGCTTAATTTTAAAAATATATTGAGCAGTCTTTAAATTGAATCCATAGTCTATCAAAGAATATTTTCAAAGTGAATACTTCCTTTAATCACCAAACGCTGGTAGCACTGCTGATGTTTTGAAGAATCAACTATCTTTCACTGCATATGTTTGTAGTTATATTAAACTGATCTCGTTGTCACTGTCAGCAACTGGCTTTGAAAGGCAATTAGAGCCAAGATACAAACATTGTTGCGTGACTCAATATGCCGGACCTTACTAAAACACTTGTGAATATTAGATTAAGCAGAGTCCAATGAAATGCAACACAACAACACAACAACGGAAAGCTGACTTCCTCCTGTATCTATTACATGTGTAAATTGCCAGCTGTATTTTTGTATGTCCACCAAAGCCAAACCTTTCAAGTTCTTGTTATATGATGAAGAAATGAAGAATGGTCAAATTAACACCATGAAACTCTGGTGCAGATGTGGATCACCTTGTTTAAAATTGCAAGACAGGGCACTGACCTCAGCAAAGATACCCTTACTAAGTGCCACTCTATTAGGAAAGTGATAAATGAGTGCCACTGCATTAGGACTGCTGTTTGTGGGCAACAGTTGGAAGTTGAACTCTTATTAATGAGAAAGTTTTACAACAGCTTTGTCCCAAACACAGCCATATGCAAGGGTCTTCCACAGCTGCAGGACAGGTTCTCCACATGTCCTACAAGAATGTTCTCTGTAAATTTCAAACATCTGGTTTAATTTGCTGAACATCTGTACTGTTGTAAATCTGACATTAAATTATTAATCAAACCACAAACTAACATCGCTGGTGGTGTGAACTAATATTGCTTTGCGGATAACAACATCTGTATTAGTACCACAGAGGCTGCTCTGACAATAGCATCTGATCATCTGTTATTTTCAATTATTTCTGTCTTGGCACAAAGTGAGAAAGTTGTTGTTTAATTCTCAGAGAAACACCTGTACTTAGCAGGAGCTGCCAATAAACATCAGGAACGAAGTAGAGGGTCTCTACGTGGCCTAAATTTTAGTTTCTTCTTTCAAAGTTTTTGAAATACTTCATTTTTTATAATGTAACATACACTACGGTGCATTGTACCAACTGTAGTATGTTACATCTGTGAGTCTTACCTTGGACCAGTTCAGGCGCTTCATGGAGGTTTCAGGCTTGAATTCTTTCTTTGGCCTGAGGCCATAAGGCAGAGTGCGGTGGGTAGGTGAGCCTAGACCACCCCCAAATCCAAGAGGGGGTGGTGGGGGAGCACCAAATGGAGGAGGCATTCCGGGTGGTGGAGGTGGTGCAGGACAACCAGGTAACGGAGGCGGAGGGGGAGGTGGTGGTGGGACTGGCCCAAGAGATGCTGGAGCAGGAATTGGAACCCCAGATGGGATTGTTGAAGAAGATGATGCCTGTCCAGCATTGGCCGGCCCCACGGGTACAGCTCCAAACTGAAAATTCAAGCAAAATAAAATTCAGCTATAGAAGTAGAAATAAACGCACACACACACATGCACGCACAGAGCTCAGAACTGAAGCAGTTTTGAATTGAACAGTAAACTGTAGCCTGGAATTTAAAAAATTATACTTGAAATACAACATCATCAATTAAATTTCCAAAACAGGCTGAACAAGGCTGATGATACGACATCTCAATCAGCCAGTCCCAGAGTTCATAGTTTAGGGCTCCATGCTATTGCACTTAGCTTCCAACTTGAAATGTATTTTCTGCAGAATGAACGCCTTCGTATTTCATTTATTTATTTATTTTTTAAATATCACGTGGCAGTGAATTCACATGTCAAAGAAAACAAAGAAAAACGACTTATTGGGGAGACCAAAAGCAAAACAAAATGTGCTTATACACCATGTTCTGTATTCTTTCCTGTGTAATACCTCTACGGTATGGATACCAGAGCTGTACTCTTTCAACCATTCAGTAAAGGCCAAATGCTCAGAAAGGGTCCAGATACTGTTAAGATCATACACACAATGATGTTTTTTCAAAAATACAAAAAAACAGAAATGCTATAGCTTTGTAAATTGTATCATATAGAGCAAATGGCTTATTGATCCATGCACCAGTTTTAGATTAAAGACGCCGACTAAAGGTCAGCCCTGGGCTCTTATTCTGCGTCTGCAGGGAAGAACACCTTTGCTGAATTAACAAGCACGAGTGAAAGTCTGTTTGGTGGGAGCGAGACTGATACAGGCATGGTCAAAGACAAAGAGACAAAGTATGTATGCATGCACCTGCACCGGTTAAATGTACCATCACCATTTGAACCAAGGCAGTATTTGAGTATTCATCCTGTGTTTGCTCACTCAAATTGAAAAATTATCATGGAAAAAAAAGGAAGTTCTTTTCCTCTCTCTGAGTGTGTAGTTATCTTGCAGTGCCAGGGTGTAGGAGTAACTCTCTGGAGTGTTGTGGTATGGGAAGGGGGGGCTGAAGGGGTTGTCAGAATAAATTGCTTTTAGAACAATTTCCTCTTATGGGATAGAGATCAGAGAATTAGAAATGGCCAACATGGAGGACTGGTCAGTATTCCTATTAGACTTAGTGTCAGCTAGCCAGTAGAGCAGCCTCTATGTCAAACCAAACGGCAGGCTCCAGTGAATAAAACCCCCACCCCTATGCCGCAACCCTAAATAACAAGAACATCTCACCATTGGAAAGTAAGAAAAGAAAGTTGAATTGCATTTCAATGCAATATTCAAGGGATTTTAATTAGTAATCCAATCCAACATTTTCTTACATCTCACATCCCGTTTCGAATAAAAACAAATGTACAAAAGTACCTGGGACCTGAAGGCCTGTAGCTCTGCTTGGAGTTCAGTTATTTTTTCTTCACACTTGACCAGCTGAGCTTGTGCCTCCTGTCTGCTTAGAAATTCCTCATCAAACTGAAAAAAGAGCACCAAATATCCAGTTTATTCAACCAAGCACACATAATACTGACTTGGAATATAACTTGAAATTAGCTGATTTCAGCTAATGGTAGAAACAGATACAATTACACTGCTACATTACAATAAAACATTGTTTTATTATATCTCACTTTAAAATGAAGTTTGCGTAATTTAAGGTCAGTCTGGTCATTATTCCACAGCAAGATGTCACGGTTGCTAACTGATGTTTACAAAAACCTATATGGTTGTTATTCCTATGGCCTCATTATATTTAGATTTTTAGAAGAGTTTGTGTTTCATTAGTACCTTATTTTATACAACACATTAGTTTAAATGTCAGCATGCTATATTTTTGCTTCCTTTTGTCATTACTTGCCTTCTGTGCCAGTTCCGAAGCTTGTTGTTCATATTCATCTATTCGAGATTTATCCACGCACACCTCTGAAAAACAAAAAACAACTAGTCAGAAATTATCAGTGCTCTACTGAAAAAAATAAAGTAATTAAAAAAATAAAATAAAAAAAAAGCTATCAAAATTGTGCAACTTGCCTAATAGGTGGCTAAAGTCGACATCGAGGCGCTTGCGGTAACTGAAATCTGGGTCAGTGCCACTACGGTGGAGCACAATTTGAGAAACACATTCCTCAATGATCTTAAAGTACTGTGGCCTGCGAGCGAAGATAAATGAGACAAAAAGTATAGAGAGATAGTTAGAAACATACAACTGTCTTTGAGCCACAGGCACAGGCTTTCAAGCAATTTTAATCTTTTATTTAACCAGGCAAACCATTAAGAACAAAATGCTCTTCACAATGGTGGCCTGATAATGGCAAAGAAACCTTAGTGACAAAATTTACACTCGCTTTTCTCTGCTGTAATAAAATTAACAATTTAAGTCACTCCTGGTAGCTGCATTTAAATGACATCAAATACTATGCATGGCTATCCACTGTGTTTACGCTACGTTACCTGCAGATGACATCAGGTTGCTGCAAGGTATTCGCATACAGTTCTACAAACATTACGCAGGATATCATATTACAGGAAATCGTTTCTGTCTTCAGTCTTTTCCAACTTTCCTTATTGTAAAAATGCCGTTTCATCTTTTATTCATGACATGCTTAATGGTCTGAATAATACAATACAATTTATACCATTTATGACTCAAAGTACAGCAGACAAGTTAAATAAAATTGCCATCTCCCTCTGCAAACTTGTGGTGTCAGATGTTCATGTTGTGTGACTTTGCACCACTCACACAACAATTTGCTGGCAAAGACTTCTTTTGATTATCGCAGATGTTCAAAGCTTTAAGGCTAGCGATGCTATTAGTTGGAAATTGATTACAATTTATTGACACAAAATATAATCTCTATTTAATACTGAAATTTTATGCACTGCATTGCTACACACAAGAAACAGTGAGCAAAGACACTCTGTGCTCAAGGCCTAATGCTTTCCGCTTACTGTTGTACTTTAAATAAGGCCTGGGACTGCAAAAACACCTAATTGTATTTGTTAGTTTTAATCTGTTTAGTGTATGCAGGAAGAACATGGCTAGCAAAAAGATACGGGAAATGTGCCCGAAATCTTTTACAGTTACTGTATTATATCAGAGATAGTTTAATATACTAACAGACAGCTCTAAACTAATTAGCATATTACTGAGTTGTTTTTTCTTGTTGTTTTTCAAGTAATAGGTAAAATTTGAAAACAACTCACAAAAAAAAAATTTAAAAAAAAATCACAACATGGTACACTTTACATGCACAAGCATATAATTACTGCAATTAACACTAATTAATGGAAATTATAAATTTTTCAACTTTGAGGGGGAAAAATATGCACACAGATACCTTAATGCAGAGAATAACTAAATAATTCCCAGTTTGGCCTCTTTTGATTTTTATTTAATAATTAAACTAATAGTGGTGTATCAGATGTCTCGCACTATATCAAATATTGAAAACCTATGCCAACAGGAAATGGAAGTACTGTAAAGAAAGAGAAAATTAATCACAATTTTATTTATTTAAAGTTCTGCCCCTCACTTTGCTTTTAGGAGGGTGGTAATGTGTTTGCTTACATACATGTGTCCATATATACCACAAATTTGGTATTCACTGAAGCAATATTTAAGCTTTCTGTAGGACAGGGAATCAACTGTGTTGATTGTGAAGACAGTAAATTACTAAAGTGAGGTAGATGCTAATGTTACACAGGTCCCTGTTACAAGACCCTTTGGGTTCCTTCAAACCTAGCGCCTTAATAAAAGCACTGTTTTGATGATAATATCAGCAAACGCTGAGTAATTGCATTTAAACTGTTTCATATGGCTCTGCTGGACACACTGATCACAAAACAACCAGGGCCAAGCCTCAATAAGCAGAAGGAAATAATATAATAACAACAGATGACATGCAACGCTGGGAGGCACAGTGCTATTGTGAGTTAAAGATAAAGTGAATGTTTGATCTGTTCATTATCTTACAATGATCCCGCTGAGAGTCCTAATCCCTTCCACACCAAATCATTAACTAATACTTTGATACTTACAAACAGTGATTAATCAGGGATATTGGTTTCCACCTCTTCCTAAAACAATGCAGAGACTGCATCTCATAATACCATGCATATGATTCGAAACATTAGCTACACAATGGAATCACTGAATCAAAAACATTAACAAAAAGAATTCCAATAACTAAAACCAGTGCAGTTCATCAGAGGGACCACATTCAGACAATGCCTAATCTGCCACTAAGGACAATCAACAATGCAAGACAAATTTCTTAAGCAAACCCAGTACACATATTTAACAGAAATACTATAAGCTAATGGAGCCTAAACTACAGGGAGAAATATGTTCATTCCATTAAGCTACTATTTTTAAACAGTCCTCACAATACTGATGTTAAATTATAAGATGAATTAGAGTGAATTCATGTTCTAGATAAAAACAAAATCAAAGGATAATGTATTATTTTTTTATGGTCAATTTTTAGTACTTTTTCCTGATGAATAATTTAAAACATAAGTCAATTATTATAACTGCTAGTTGTTATTAGAGATGGACCGATACGTATCGTTCCGATACTGACCTAAATTACTGGATCGGATATCGGAGAGAAATAAAAAATGTAATCCGATCCGAAGTATCACAAAATCACCTCACAAAACGCGCTGATTGGCGTAACCCAGCTCAGCGCATTGGAGCAGTATGTGTCACGTGATAGAGCGGCTGTTGTCTGCGAGACCTGTCGGCGGTCTGGTGGAGCCTTTGGAGCCTCGCTATGCTTCCAAACAGTGTCATTTCATCTCAGAGAAAACTATCCCAGAGGAGTAAAGCAAGTGTGTAAGTGCATGTCTGAATGTTTGCATAGTATTTCCACGTTAAGCTTAACAACTGATATATGGAGCCACAGCTGGACTGGTCGTCGGAGTTCCATATTGATGTGAAAAGGAAGAGACTTGTTCCATACTTCAGGTAGAATAAAAAACAAACAAAAACAAACAAAAACAAAAATACAAAGCTGGAGTTATTCTGTCTTTGCTACAAAGCTGACTCTTCTCTCATTCTCTCCCCTCCCTCCCCCTTTGCTACTTCAATCATGAAACTGATCAATGACCAGCTGATCGTTTTTTCTGCCGCAAGTCCCGTCTTTCTTGTTTGTTTATCGCCCACTTTGCGCCAGAAAGAGGAGACCAGCGGATAAACAACAGCAGCACGTTTAAGCTTGATAAGCTGTTGTTAGAATTGATTTAATATTAATTTTTAGTTTCAGCTGATGTTTGCTGGAGCCACGACTGTAAAAGCTGCTGGTCATGATATCCGTTTGGATATGTGGTAAGAGGGAAACATGAAAATGAATCCAGGAGATGTCCTTACTGAACCATCAGAGCTGAATAATGATGGAGAAACAGGATTACATTTTAAGTGACATGAATGAGTTGAAGAGAAGTTATGAATTGTTTCTGAGAGACAAATAACACCAGGATCCTTTTTTTTTTACGTAGCTGACGGCTGGTAATTGTGCAGGGGCGGGTCTAGCAAAGTTTTGCCTGGGGGCCAGGTAGGACATTAGCAGGGAAAAGGGGGGCACAAAAAATACTTTTCTTTGATATTTCATTTAAAATGACTAACTTGTTGATTGCGTCGATTAAGCATCACGAGGCGGGGGTGGTTCCCTTTTTTTTTTTTTTGTGGGAGTTGGCAATCCTATTAGTTAGGTTGTTTAATATTTCTGCTAGGTACACTTTAAAATACCAGAATAGGGAGGATGGTGTAGGTTTAAGTTTGTTAGATTGATCAGTGTAGCTGAACTATAAAATATTTTGGGTGCAGTGTATTTTTTTGCATACAGGTATAACAGAATAGCTTTACTGTTTTGTTTTTTAAAAATTGAGCATGAATTATACAAATTGCAGCAAGATATTTATATAAAAAACAGTTTTATTGATTAAAAAAAACACACTATATCGGATTCATATCGGTATCGGCAGATATCCAAATTTATGATATCAGTATCGGTATCGGACATAAAAAAGTGGTATCGTGCTATCTCTAGTTGTTATGTGTAATGTTCTGCCTTTATATTAAATTAGAGAATAGAAGCTGAAGTTGCATATCTCAGACTACCACTAGAAGGACCCCACGCACCACCAGTGGTACGCATACCACAATTTGAGAATGACTGTTCTTCATAAGATAGCTGATCTCACGGTATAGCTGACATCAATTGGATATCTTTTCTTATTGTAATCACTGAAAATTTAAGTAAACAGAGCCTGTCCTGGATGTATCATGGCTGAACAGTTTAAATTAAACTCAAATTAAACTCTAGAGTTTAACCCCTTCAAAAACAAATAAAAACAAAATAAGAAATCAGAGCTAGCATTTTCAAATCATCTAAATCTCATAGGTTTGGGGTTGTTTTTTTTGGTTGGTTATAATGCAAATACAGTATGTCCCATATTATTATTATTTGTCTGAAAAAATCCTTTAAATAAAAACAACAACAACAACAACTACACAAAAAAAGTTGGGCCTGGGAAAGTTGCCTAGTTTAAAAACCCATGCTAACATACCTGGCTAAACATTTCCCAGCTCATTAGATTCAGTGGGGATAAAAACATCCTACAGAAACGCAGCTTTTCAAAAGCAGGGATGGGCAAGAGTTCAACACTCAGTGAAAGACTGTGCGGGCAGCTAGTTAAACAACAGAACAGTACTTCTCAAACTATCAATTGAAAGACATTGGGGGCCTCATTCTCTCAGTTTCAGTTTGTGATGCACTGTCTATGTACAACTCTAAATGTTATATATAGTGATTTACAAATCATTGATTTTAGGTTTTCTCCTCTCTTCTTACCATTTTTTTAAGATGGCTTCAAAAATTGTGTACTCTAGACAGTTACATCCCTGCAACAGGGAGCAACAGTGTATGTTTTTAAATGTATGAAATATTTGTGAATGGTTAATGATGTTTAGCAAAGTGAGGGCAGTCACAGAAGCACCAGTGCTTAAATAAAAAAAATGTATATATTAAAAATAATAATCAGACAGAGCTAGAGAAGAGCACCAAAAAGGTGTTGTTTTTTGGCAGGTGATGCATTTTGTATTCTTCAGACTAAAGCTCCATCTTTTGATCAAGCCAAGTCACACCCAACAGCAAGAGAACCAACATAAAATAAGCCTTTGAAAAGCACCATTAATAGGAGATGAGAAATGCTCTGTAGCAATGGCTTCTGTAGATGGCTTAGAGATGAAAGAGAAAGCATTCTCTTTGTTAACCAATGTCATTGAGAGGGTTTAAGGCGGCAAGAGCTAGACCTCCACAAAGCATAAGCTCTTCAACAGTGTACATCATTAACAATGTTCAAAACTGCTTAGACCCTGAGATGTGTGTGCATTTAGGTAAAATGTGACATGAAAATGCAGTCAGAATACAGTCTAGAGACTGTAAATTACATTACTATACTCTGCTATTTTTAAGAAAACGAATAAGGCAAACCAATAAACCTGATTAGTGAACAAATACATATGAATAAAAACTACTAAAGGAAAATTATAAGTATACAAGTAAACATGTAGTCTAAATAAGGAAACATTTAGCTGATTCATTTAACTGACAAGTAAAGCATTACTCGATTCATTAAACTGTGTGTGTGTGCGTGTGTTTGTGTTGATTTTTACCTGATCAAGTGGTCATTTCGTATAAGCACGAGGTGCTGCAGTATAGAGAGGAAATATGGCTCTGCACTGCTGTCCTTTACCATGCTCTGCACAATACTGAATATATCACCTGCATCAGTGCAGCGAGTCAAGGATTTGTATTTCAATGTCAACAGTGCAATTTCACGTAAAAAAGAAGGTAATGACACAAAAGTAAATGTAAGAAAAATGTGTTTTGACTCTAATTTACACTTTTGTTTGCATAATGTCAGAAATAATTTACCTTAACTGGATCCCATGAATGTCTCAGAAGAAGATTAGGCACAATTACAAGACACAAACACTGAATCATAAATCCAAACTGCATGTACCTTTTTATAATAAAGACAAGGATATTCAAGCTCGCTCTTAATGTCTTCCAGTCTGTGAGAGAACTCCATCATGTCCTCTTCTTTGTGCTCCTCAAATACCTTGAGCTGAATGTCAAGGGCCTCATTCCTGATGACTAGCAGTTGCTACATAAGGATCAAGGTGCAAAAAGAAGGTGCATAAAGAATTATGCAAAATTAAATAGTGAGGAAAGCTCAAGATCCTTTATTAAACTCAAGTAAAGATGAGGAGCTCATCCTAACTGTGATTATTTACAGGTGTGTGCACCAGCGTTTTACTTTCATTTATTATTTTCTCATTTTGCTGGCAACAACAACACTGCTTACAAAAGTTAAACATGTTAGCTAGATGGTATAAAAGCCAGAAGGAAGATTATTAGCCGAGACACTAGAAACTTTATTGGTTTCTGGCTGTCGCAGAGACAGAGGACGTGCAAACTCTCCTCTGTGTTTCATGAATTATTTGCTGGAGTAAAACGACGATATTTCACTGAAGTGGACAACTCATTTTAATATTAATGCAAGGTGAGTCTGAGTTTATATTGTGTTCGTCTGTGGTGTGCGTTTGTGTGTGGTGGTTATGTTTTGCTTACCGGCAATATCTCTTTCAGGCCACAGCGCATAAATTCATTTCTAATGTGCAGCCTGAAGTCCAGCTCATCAGGGGATGTTACTAGTGCATTGATGAGCTGCATGCATGCCACCTGCAACATGGGGGTACACAGAACAAAGAGAGTGTGAGAGAAGGGAAGAGAGCAGAATGAGAGAAAGAACCAAAGAAAGAGATGATGGACTTTTTTCCAGAAGATGATGAAAAGCGTGCTGGCATGCATTCTAAATGAGCCATGTCCCTTGGAAGCAAAGGACCATAACTAATGCATGTCTATTTTCTCCAGTCACCAACTGGGGGTGGGGGCTGATTTTAATATTAATGTAACAACTGCAGCCCCATATACACACATACACACACAACTAACCAACTGTCAATTTAAGGGCAAACTTGCTGTTTTGAAAGCAGTTTTTCACTCCCCTCTGAGTTTGGTTTATTGCGCAGGGACAGCTACATTGTGTGACTCTTCAACTACCCAGGCAAAGATAAACAGAAAAATCAATTATTGACCAGTAAGGCAATCCATTCATGTGTGAAAAGACAATATGGCAATGCTAGATATTCAGGTGATGTTTAATTTGATGGCACACTCATCTTTGGTACTCCAGTTTACTAATACCTGTCACCAAAGAGCCTCTTTAATATTGTAACGCTACTGATGTTACAAAGTATCACAGCACCTTTGTATTGCCTGCCAATAAGTCACCAACACAATCACAGGTCCCCACCCACACTCAGTGCCAGATTTGGCTTTGTGGATTTTAGTAAAGTTCAAGCTGAAGGGTCATCTTTTGACATAGCACAAGCTGCATATGGTACTTACAGAATGCTATTTCCAAGGAGCATAACAAATACAGCAGGAGCTCCGGAAAAAGTGTATCACTGCACAAAGCGATGAAGGGCCTAGTGGTTAAAATTAAATCATGTAGTTTTTACTCTAAATGGGAAGTCATGGAACTCTTATCACACCTTCAGCTTTATATTTGAGATAACAAATAAGACAAATATGAAGACATTGAGATAGGAGTATTAAGAGACAATACTGGTATCCTCAATTTTAGTATTTATGGTTTAAAAAACGTTCCCTAGGCTGACACTATGAATAAAAGTACCGAAATAGAACAGAAAGCCTGTAGCCACACATTTCAATGCTTAGGATAAAAGTGTCTATGCTTTAATAATGCATGGGGTTAAAGGGGATTTGTGCTGTCTATTAGACAGTCGAGGTAATAACAAAGCATCAATAAAACACAACAAAGTACAAAGGGCAATGTTTGTTTGGCCACAGATGAGTTCTGTGTATTTAATATCCTTGTGTAAAGTAAATTCTACCTTCTAGTGCACTGGAAAAAAATCCTGGTTGTTATTTTTCCCCACTTCCTTTCTATAAATACCTCATTTTAAATTCCAGTGTCTCCCCTTCCCTCACCAACTATTGATTTTTTTTTCTTTCGGTGAGAACTGGTCAAAGATAATTATACAGTAAACTGAATGTGAATGCTATTTGGTACCTATCACAAGGTACTACAAACAAAAACCAAATTCTTATTCCAATAATATGGAAAAGATGATTTAAGCTTCATTATGTGTGCCTCAATTATTGCTCATGTTATGGGGAGCTCTGTTTAACAGTCACACTATATAAATGTTTTAAAGGGACAAGAAGTTTCCATAATTTATATGATTACATTTTAACATGCAAACCTGCACTGTTTGAAACAGTATATATGCAATGTTTAAGTGTGCTTGGAGAGTAAAGATCCAAACAATTTTATCTAAATGGAGAATGTGTAGAGGGAATACACACAAGAATAAAATGGCCCGTTTTTTATGTTCGTCTTTTTGTTTAAGGCAGAACATGAAAAGGGACTTGTATATTGAATAAATGAGCATGTTCTTCTACTGCTTACTTTTATGTTTCTCGTTAACTTGTTAACTGGTATAGGGACTGTTCCTTACTTAGTCTGCCCAGCTGTCTGTAGATTTTAAGCTGATATTTATTCAAAACAAATGGTGCAGATGAATTAGTGGGTCGAATTTTAATTTCTGACATGTCTGGTCTGAAAGCGATCATTAAAAAGTGACATCTGTACTTAACTGAAGCATCTGGCACCAGTGTTGGTCAAGTTACTTGAAAAAAGTAATCAGTAA
>NW_005187412.1:1714043-1718885 GCF_000239375.1 Pundamilia nyererei | reverse complement strand
TATAGCATGAGATGTTTGTTTAACGATGGTGTTCACATCAAAATTGAAAATAAACAAAGTTGCTCACTTTTTTCATGCTGAAAAAACAGAACCTTCAAAAAATTCTGAGAGGGCTTTATGTAGCATTGGTGTTTATTTACTGTAACTGATTCACCAAGATTTAATTCAATTCATCTTCATCTATAGAGCACCAAATTACAACAACAAACACATTGTTAATGCAAATGAACAATGACACTGTCTTTAATTGCAGCATGCCACTTGAGACATTTCACCCAAAATGAATATAGCAGCCATATTTTCCCCATAACAATTAATCAATTCTAAATAACATTAAAATACAAGCATTTTGCATATACTAAAAGGTGAGAAATGTCTAGCTGCCTTTTTAGGCGTCACTGCGACTTGATCTGTGATTTGCAATTGGTTGACTGAAAATTAGTTGCAAATAAAAAATATGACAAAACAACAAAACAGGAATTTTATCAAACCTCACAGTGAATGTTTAAGTAACTGAGGGACCTTTGACTGGCTGTGATCTGTTGACATTGTCACGTTTTCACAGTTTTTCTGTATGTAATATCAGTAAAATCTGCGGAAAACAAGGTGTCAGATGGTGGAAAAGTATTTTGCACTTACTTGTAATTGAACTGAGCGATCGCGTAGTCCTTGCACAATGGGACTGAACCTCTCAATGCCTCGCCATTCCCCCGCTGTGGTGATGGCTTCAAGGACCTTCTCCAAACTAAATGAGAACATAAAATGCATGACTGAACAGTTTGAGAGAGAAAAAAATGAAGCAATGCATTCATTTTTAGGGATTTAACCATACGCTCTTTCCTATATTGTATCCAAGGTTTCTTGGAGTGCGCGAGTGACTGAATTATAAGGTAAATTACAGTGCAGTCTTTCTCTTACTGCTCTGTTAAGTTTCGGCCTTTTTATGACATTTTAGCACCATTTATTACTGTGTGCCAGTATGATTTAAACTGATAATAAAGACATGATAGTTATCCACTTTACTATTTAAGTACAGCCTAATCTAATGGAAAAACATTGTGCTTTAACATTAGAAAAAGTCAGTCAGATAGAAATGTTGAGAGAATCAATGACATACATGTTCTCTTCTCCTACAATGCAGATGGCTGACAACAGCTTTACCACATCGGTCATCATTGCAGACTGGTTGGGATCAATGGCTCTTGCCAGTAAAGCAAGACTTTTCTCCTCCCCCAGAATTCGATCCAAGCCATACTGTAATGTAATCAAAACATTATTACCCAGACATGCTGCAATTTGCCTCATTTTTGTCAACAAAAATACAAATCCACATTAAACAACAAAACCAAAGTTAAGCTCGTCATATATTTTCGTGTACTTCAAATGTATCTAAATGATCAAATATTTGACTGAATAATGTGTCCTTTTTTTTTTTTTTTATAAAAAAAACAAACCCCAGAAAACTATGTCCTACATGTCAAAATTGATATCTAATTGCATCCACAAACACACATAAACTTAAAGTGACTTTGTAACACAATCTCTCCAATAAATCTACAATTTACCAGGGAGAAAGGTTTTCTTATTATATTTATTTTGTCAAAGGGCAATTTCACAGTGTGGTAACTTTTAGTATTACATTATTATGCCACTGGTGACAGAAGACAGAAAAATCAGACAAAGGCAGAAGAAGAAAAGGCTGTAGCGACAGCTGGCAGAGAACACCTGTCTTCTTGGCATTGTGGTTACCCCACATCCCAAGACACCTCTTTAGCCGCAGAAAGGTCTGGGCTAACACAGAGGCCTATGGGTTTTTGTTGGCGCCTGGCACTTATTGAGAAGCAGGATTATATCAGACCTTGCAGCACATTTTACACTGCATATCTTTCTCCATAGGGTTTTAGCTCTACATGGAAAGTTGCTGGGAGGGTTCTTATCCTCTCTGCAGCTACTGATAAACTATTAAGAAAAACAGCTGAAGCATTATGAAGTATTAGTACTTGGGACATACAGGGTGGGCCATTTATATGGATACACCGTAATAAAATGGGAATGGTTGGTGATATTAAAGTCCTGTTTGTGGCATATTAGTATTTATGAGGGTGCAAACTCCTCAAGATGGGTGGTGACCATGGTGGCCATTTAGAAGTCGGCCATCTTGGATACAACTTTTTTTTTTTTTCAATAGGAAGCGGGCCATGTGACAGATCAAACTTATTGGTAATGTCACAAGAAAAACAATGGTGTGCTTGGTTTCAACGTAACTTTATTCTTTAGGGGTAGAGCTGAGGTAAAAATTGAGGTAAAGATCTAAGATGGGTGTGGCTGACTCATGAGTGCAGAGCAAAGAGCTCCAAAAGTAGCAAAGTTAGACAGCCAATGACCTCTTCCAATTTTACACCGCTGTCAGTCTTTTGTATTTTTAAGCATTTTTAAGTTCCCATATAAACTATTTTTGTGATATGAACATTACAGC
This sequence comes from Pundamilia nyererei, assembly GCF_000239375.1. Lineage (NCBI taxonomy): Eukaryota > Metazoa > Chordata > Actinopteri > Cichliformes > Cichlidae > Pundamilia > Pundamilia nyererei. Next base: position 1,716,409 of record NW_005187412.1, on the reverse strand, counting down.
TTAAAAGGCCATGTTTCAAAAACTATAGTGTCAGTGTAGAATCATAATATATGAATTAGATTAATTTAAAGAAACCTGATCTACAAAAACAGACTTTTTATACCCAGCAAATATCCATCAAACAAAATAAGTGAAATAATAAAATGAAATAAAATAAGCTATTGTCAATACCTTGTTGTTCATGAAGGCTTTGAGACACTGGATAACTTTATGTTGGTTCTTTTTGTCAATTTTCTCTTGGCTATTGAAACAAGACAGCAATAGGTTATTGTTTGCTATTAAACACTTAAAAGAATTAAATAATTAGTGAGACAGGAAAGAGTTTGAACATGAATGCATAAACTTACTGTTTCTTGAATAGCAACCTCTCCAAAATGTCTAGCAGCAGTCCAAGACCTTCATGCCCAAAGTTTTGCACCCAGCTGAAATAACAAACATGAAATCGATATCACAATAGTCCCAGACTGACAACTGACAACAATTTCATTCTCATCCACCAGGCAGAAAAACACAACTCAGTACTTTGTGTTGAAGAGAAAGGCAGTAGAGGTAAACAAGATACTGTAAAAAATAATTAAATAATGCATACACTGTTATCCTCTGCTGTGTCTGAAATACATGAACACAGTAAAAGCTATAAACACAAAATTAAGGGAAAGCCTGGCCCATTGAAACCCACAGAGTGGATCCAGTGACTTTTATACATTCGGCTAGAAGTGAGTAAAGGCAGACAGTGTGATTGATTGTCCCACCATTGTCCAACGTTCATGTGTGAAAATGTTTTCTACCCAAACAGGAGATTTAGGACTGACATGTCACACAGTGCTTTCTCCAATCATGAGAAAAAACACCAAATGAGAGAAAATCTTCTTCTCTCTCTTCAGCAGATTTTCAGAATCAATACCACAGCAGACTTTAGCATCTCCGATGGAGGAAAACTTTACTGAGAAACTTTTTTCCATGCCCCCTTCCCCACTTTTCTTCATTTCCATGTCAGCCTTCTGTATAAGAGTGCATGTATCTTATTAGGCACATATATGATTAGCAATTAAATAAATCTGGTCTGCACCGGAAATACTAATCAGTTAATCATTAAATTCATTCAATTTCATTAATGCGCAATACCCAAATGCCTTGGTCTTATGTAGACTGTGGCAGAAGAGTATAACATAACTCTACTGGAACAATAATGTGGATCTGACCCTATAAAGACAAAAGGCAGATGGTAACACTGCTAACACAAATGCACATGACACAAGAACGTGACTGTAAAACCAGCAAAGACAATGAAGAAACTGTTCATTATTTTAGGTTCTATATTGATTGCTGTCTAAGCGCTTTCTTCCTTTAACACCCGTATTGGATTTATTTTCTCCAATTTAGCCGACTATCAAATTAATGCAAAGAAAACTTCACGGAATAAAAATATTTTCTTGCTGCTCTTTATGTGAAAGCTGATTTTAGACACATTTTATGGAGAACGTACCTTTGATCCAATAGAATGCTGCCTGTGATTACAGAGTAATATTGAAAGCTTAGGACCAACGTATAATATAGATTTATTTTCCTTCTAAAGGGCAAATTCTTTCCAACCACTGAACTCAAGGAGCTATTCTTTAAAAAAAGTGTGATGAAGAGTGACTCTACAAAGAGATTCACATGAATGAACATATTCTACCTTTATTCTACAACAGAGCTGTTTGGAATCAGATATCAGTAATAGTTTTGTTTCATATAAATAAGACAGAACAGTGTTATTAAGAAGTATTATGTTGCTTAATGTGGTGTTTACCTGGTTAACAGCATGAGAGAGAGGCGGATGTAACACTGGGGGTACCAGGAGGTGAGAAAGTGAAGGTAGATGAGTTTAAATACCTGAGGTCAACCATCCAAAGCAAAGAGATAAAGGAGAAGTGAAGAGTCAGGGCTGTCTTTGTGACAGAAGGAAGGCAGCAAGAGTAAAAGGGAAGGTTTACAAGATGGTAGTGGCCTGCTATGACGTATGGCTTGGAGACGGTGGCCATAACAAAAAGGGAGGAGGCCAAAGTGGAGGTGACAGAGCTGACCAGTGACCAGGATTGATATGATTAGAAATGAGTACATGAGAGAGGCAAGGCTGAGCTGGTTTGGGCATGTGCAAAGTAGGGATAGTGGATAGATTGTACAAAGGATGCTAAATGAGGAGCTGCCAGGCAGGATGAAAGATGAAGACCACAGAAAAGCTTCATGCATGTAGTTAAGGAGGACATGCAGAGGACTGGTGTGACAGAGGAGGACGCTAAGGAGAGGGTGAGATTAAGGCAGATAATCCACTGTTGAGTACCCTAAAGGGTGCGGCTGAAAGAAGATGAAGAATTGTAAAGAGG
>NW_005187412.1:1648848-1713174 GCF_000239375.1 Pundamilia nyererei | reverse complement strand
TTTACTACTATGAGAGCGTGTCAGGGTTAGATGGAAAGAGGCTGACAAAAACAGTGATGGCTTTACAGATGTAGATTTAAAAAAAAAAAAAAAAAGACTGCTGCCAAGGTAGATCAGAAAAAATGCTCTCAAGTTTCAGAGAGGAAAAAAAGACTTATATTCTACATTGGTCCCTACCCAGTCAGTACTGTAGGATTTTGGTTATAGAGGTCTTAATAAGAGCTTTATTGAAATTCATAGCCCAGTGGCAACTGTATGCAAGTTTTTCATCATCAACAGTTCAGGCAGAGAGCAAAGAAGAACAATCAGATGATCTCAAGCAGGAATTGCAGAGGAAACCAGGATACCTGCACTGTGAGGCTTTCCTGAAACAAATATGAAAGACACTTGTGGAGACATAAGTGAAAAATGGATACTGGTGGTAAGTCAGCTTTCAAAGGCCGTTTGATGTTTTTAGCTTTTAGACATTCTGAAGATCTCAGAGGCCTGAAAAAGAAAATGGAATAGCTTTCCAAAACGCCTGAAGAAGTCTTATTAAGAGCAAGAACAACCGGGCCGATGCAAAGGTTTATGTATGAGCATGACTGTGTGTCCTAACTGAAGGTCAGGGAAAGTTTGGATACAGCAAATAAAGCTGGACAGACTGCATTTTTTATTAAACATGTCTGTTAGATCATGCATTCACAGATCAAAACTCGTAGTCTTTAAAGTCACATTAAAGGCATGTTAACAGGCGCTCAGTGTTTTGGGTTTTGTTGTTTTATTTTTCAGAGACTGACCCAATCTGTTGTCAGTTTACTCATGGACAAGTTCAGACTTCGCTAACAAGGTCTGGATTTCCTCTTGCTGGTTCAGTTACCATTGTTGCCATCCTCAGTATTATTCAGCAGGTAGCTCACGGAACAATAAAGGTTCGCATCTCGTGGTTACTCCACCATCTCTGACTTTAACTGGCAAAAGTGTTTCTTTTCTGTTCTGGAGATCAGCTACGAGCTACAGGACCACTCAAAAAAAAAATTAAAATTAAAATTAAAAAAACGGAACGAGCATTTCTCCTTCTCTCACCCCTTTTCACTCACTCTTTATATACAACTTTGCATTTAATAAAATTTTTATAATAATAATTTTAATTAAAGTTATTATTAATGTCTGGCTGTCTTCCACAGCATGTCTTTTATCTGGCCTCTCTCCCTCATCCCCATCTGGTGGGGGCAGATGGCTCCCCGAGTCTGGTTCTGCTGAAGGATTCTTCCTGTTAAAGGGGAGTTTTTCCTCTCCACTATCACCAAAGTGCTTGCTCATATGGGGCGGTCTGCATTATTGTATGGATCATTTCCATACAATTTTAAGTGTCTTAATTGTTATTGTGATTTGGCACTATATAAATAAAATTGAATTCAACAGAATAACTAATTTATACCAAATCTTCTGACAATAGCTTTGAGGGAAATCAGGCTGTGGAAGTGCATAAACTGTAGACACAGCATACCAAAAAAAATTCTGAAGGGCCACATATTGATTCAGTCAACTGAAAGCCAAATCTTACATCATTTTGTGAATACACTGGCTCCCATGACCTCTTTTCCAACACCACAATCACTTTGCCAGAAATTCAGTCCAATGATATATAGAGATAGATATATATATAGATAGAGATAGATATATATAGATAGAGATAGATATATATAGATAGAGATAGATATATATAGATAGAGATAGATATATATAGATAGAGATATAGAGAGATAGATCATATATTTATATGTATATGTGTGTGAGTGCGCGCATGTTATGTCACAGACAGATTCTTGTTTTGTACTCCACATGCTGTCTGCCTAGACTCTAAAATGATTAAAGTATTTTATATTCTGTTCTGTCTGCTCATCTAGCATTCTCTGGCAGCACTTGGGTTTCATTGGTTCCTAACATCTGGCACCCTCCCACATCCCAAATGAGAAAACTTCAATCACACTCTCTGCCTGAATGTGTTTGGAGAAGTGCTGTGCAAAAATTATCTAAAAAAAGAAAGGAGAAACTTTTTCTTTCTTAGTGAAGACACATACCTGGTAACATTTTATGTTATTAGTAATTCATAATGACACACATGGGGCATAGTTATCTACATCTAAGATATAATGCCACAATATTTCGATACTGTGAAAATACTCATTTGTGTTCCAAATACACAAATATGTATTGTGGGGATGGGAAGAATACGTTTTCCCAAAGTACAAGGCATGTAGAGCCCAAGTGTTTCAAACATTTTTGGTGGATTTCCAAAGCTCTGGTTTGCATCTCCCTTGTCAACAGATACCTGCACTCCAATGTGCCAAATCCAATTCAGCCGGTATGTATTGTGCTAAATGTAACACATGCCATATAACAACCGGAAGACGGCTCCCTACATATTCCACCTACAGGAGCTGTCCAGCCATGGAAACCCACACCATGAAGCTCTCACTGCAGTGTTTGTGCTTATGTTAATGTCAGAAAAGGTCTGGATCTCTGCAATCACCGAGTGATGGTGACTTTTTATACCCCTCGGCACTTAGCGACCCACTATGTACCTTTATGTGGTCTGCCATTTCGTGATGGAGCTTCTGTTGTTCTCAAATACTTCCACTGCAATAATGGAATCTTATTACAGTCTCACACTAATTCAGTCAGCTCTTTAGAATGAACCATTCTTTCACAAATGTTTGTAAAGGCAGACTGCACGGCTAGTTGCTTGATTTTATCACCTGTGGCAACAGGACTGAAAACACCCGAATTTAAAAAGGCATAGGGTCCAGTACTTTTGTCCATGTAGTGTATGTAGGTTCTCATACATTGGTGCCAAAATACAGCTATGTTTCTGACTTTAAAAAAAAAAAAGAGCTACATCATTTGCTTTGATTTTTTTTTTTAAATATACAATGACAAGCAATAAAAATGAGCTCCACGTGTTTATCTGAATAATAATGATAATTATATTATTACAAAATTATAATTTTGAATTTTATGGAAGATTTAATTGCAGAGGTGAACTCTAAAACCTCTGAAAAAGCTGGGACCTACTGATCAGTTCACTCTATTTTTTCTTGAGTAGCAGCTCTCCAAGTGTGATTTTTCCATTTTCTATTTGATATTTACACGTAGCACTGAGGATTTATTAACGCTCACTGATTACAGCCTTACTGTAATCACAGCACACCATCATCAGATGCAAAAGAAGCACAGCAATATTTAACTGAGGGGTATCATTTCCAGAAAGACACGAAAAAGGGAATAAGGGAAAAAGCATTGAAAAAAGAAAACAAATTAATCATCCCTCTCCATGGGAAACAAAAACAGTCATAAATCAAAGAGAAAAATGAGGCACCTTATCTGGCTAACTTCACAGCTAAGGTAGCTTGACTTCTAACGCAGTCTCAGGAGAATGGCTCCAAGGTTCCCAAGCAGTGCAGCACAGTGTTGCACTCTGCTTAGGCGGTTATGAACCAGATATAAAAAATTAACTTTAAAATGTTGTCCTGTTCATAGCACGTTAACTGACTTCAGGAGGGCTCTCTAGGGACAGAAGGCGGAGGCTAAAATTGCAGCAATGTGGAACATCTGCAATACAAAAAGGGGTCATTTCACAGAGTGGGCAATGAATGACATTGTTCTCACTGACTACTAAGAATACAGTACTCTTAAAACATAGATCATAAATAAATGTAACATAGATTATAAATGAGGATGAGCTAAACATTGAATTACCAGTCCCTAAAATACAGTCCGTTTTAAAACCACTGCAAACTACAACCTCAATAAAAACCATTAAGCTGCTGCATATGGAAGTACAATTAACTAATGACACAGGTAAGGCATTCTTACCTTTAGGTGTCTCCACTGCAAACCATCTGCCCACATCTCATTCTATCCCTAGTATCCTCCTCTGTCATATCAACCATCTGCATGTCCTCCTTCACTACATCCAACACTCTCTGTGGCCCTGGCAGCTCCATCTTCAACATCCTTTATCCAATATATCCACGATTGTTTCTCTGTACGTGTGCAAACCATCTCAGCCTTGCTTTTCTTACTTTGCATAACTATTTTTATGTGTTTAATCAGTTTGCATATTTTGACATATTGTTCATGGGTAGTTGTATATGACAGGAAGAGCATTCAAGGTTTCTTTTCACATTGTTGCTAAACTTTACTATATAGCTAAACTGGAAAAAAAAAACAAAAACAAAACTGAGCACTTAAACCTGAAGGTCAGTTTTAATAAAAAATGAAAAACCAATTTCCACTTGTTTGTCAGATCCATTTATCAAATCCATTTAATACAATTGCATTTTGTAGCTTTGCTGGTCCTGTGGTCTAGCACTGTGGCCTTCCTTTTTAAAAAAAAAAAAAGGAGAGGGGGGGGCTGCGGTGGATACAGTAAAGGAGTCGAGAATCACACTGTGAGACTGTAAAAGTGCCAAATTAGTACCAAATTAACTCAGCTTGCATGCTCTAGCACAGCGAGAATGATCAGGAAGCATAAAAGTCTTATAACCTATACTAGTAAGATAACCCTTATATTATGAAAATGTGTAAGCTGTTTGCTTCAGTGCAGAGGGGGAAGGGAAAAAAAAAAAACACTGATCAACATCCAAACCAATGTTTCAGCTTAGGTAGAGTTCTGATGAAACCAGACGGTGTTATTTTACAAAAGACTGACAGTCTGTCATCATGAGTGGTGACTTCATTCAGTATCTGTGCTGACCATTCAAACCACAAAGCAGTGTCCGATCGTTGGAATCAAAGTTTTAACATCATTACAGAGTACATAAAGTACCTATCAGTGCAGTCTAACACAGTTTTGAAGTGAGGTTTAGTCATAGAGCCACATTAGCATTGTGACTGGCACATAAGTTACACCATAGCTACATTACCCACACACTTTTCTTTCCAAGCTCCTTAGACTATGATGACCTGGATGACTGAGAACCTTCACAGACATACCCACATTTATTATAGTCACCTAGATCAATATTGATACAAAATTTACAGTTTAATCACTCTTCTTTAACAAAACAGAAACTGCTAAAAGGCAGTATTGATTGCTAGGCTGTAAGACTCATTTCTGCCATCAGATTAACCTTACAAATAGAGAAAACTATGCTCAAAGTTAACATGAAAGTAAAAAAAATATTATTACCAATATAAGATGTAAATATGAACACAAACTGAGCACTGAATGATGCTGATGCTACTGCTTCAGTTCAAAATATGGTGCATGGTCTAGAGGACAAGATTAAGAAAGACTGCTAAAAATGTCATTGTCACAGAAAATGCCTGTGAAAGAGAAATGAGAGTGAAAGAGCCCTCTCATTGCAACAGTAACTAAATAACTGAAGTAATTAAGCACCTTCTGGCAGCAACCTTCCAACAAATGTTTTTGCATTTAATACACATTTATTTTCCCAAAACATATATAAATATAGTTCATCTTAGTATTTATCTGATTACTATAAATATGGAATGAGAATACTCAAAAATATGAGAAGACAGGCACTGGTTAAATAACCTGATCAAACCTAATGTGTGGCACCTAAACCTTCAAGAAATCTTGTTTTTTTGTTTACTTTTTCCACAAACAGTTTAGGTAGCTGAGGGCAGTAATACTTATAATGCAAGCAGGCAACTTTCTACAAGATGCTGGAGTGCAACCAGACAGGAGTGACACATGACAGGTCAGTATTGAGCTGGTCTTAGTTGTTTGTTTGCTTTTAGCGCTTCAAAGATGCAATAAAGCATCAACCATCACAACATGTCAGTGTGTTAGCAACAATACTGACTGGACATTTTATAACTGACACCTGCCATTATGACAGCAAAACACTTAAACTTGCACGCCAAAAAAAAAAAAAAAAAAAACACCACACGAAAACATGATTAAAGGATGATTAGATTAATATGAACTAAATTTGAAGTAATAGAACTTACAGAGGAGAAAATAAGAGACAGAAATACTACATAAAGAAAGGTATATAGTCTGGTGTCCCCGTACAGTGTACTGTCAAATAATAAACTACCAGCGACAAGAGAGGGGAATTAAACCTAAAGAGGGCAGGTCCACTTTTAGTGTCAGAATCTTGTACCATACCTGACGGGGTTGCTGGTAAGGGACACTCGCAGTGAGTCTAGACAGGAAAACAGACGTTCATCCATGACCCCTGACTTCAGCTCACTAAGGAATTCCTGGGGAGAAATCTGATGGCTGCTTCTCAAGCTGCCCTGTAAAATGAAAAGAAAGGAAGAAGAAATCTCTCAAATACAGCCTTGCAAATTCTGCCAAGTAAAAATAAAAAGTTTGTTTGTTTTTGTTTAAATTGCCCAGTTTTTCCTGACTTTTGACCAATCCTAAAGCACTTAGCTTTATTCCCATGCTTGCTCATTTTAATGTACCTCTAAAAAGTTCCCACCTTATACACACACACACACACACACCTTACATGTCCATACACATTCCTAGTCTAAGGTATTTCTGAATGGAAATGTTTTAAAATGTATAAAATTTCAAAACTATCAACAACACAACAACCAAAATCAAAATTACTGAAAAAGACCTTAATTATTAACCTTATATATTTAGAATGCATGAACCTGGGGGGGGGGGTAGAATTTCCTTTTCATTCCCTGACAAGACACTAGGGTTACTACTAAGTAAGACTTACTACTGCTTTTCTGTGGGTGGGTGGTAAACACTTAAAGCTAAACTTACTTTATGTAATGTTCTTGATTGATCAAAGACCTCAGATATCACCTATCACTATCTGAAGGAATATATAATCCCTAATCCCAACAGGCTGGCAAAAAAGAAAAAGAAAAATGAAAAAAGAAATATATCCAGTCTGTTTCTCACCTCACACCTCTTCTATAAAGCCCTACTCTATAGAAATATATACAGAAAGGCCTCTTTAATCTGAAAAACAATACAAATATATTTACTTTTCAAAACTTCAGTGATAAAACCTGTCATTTTTATTCAAAGAATGTATCGTATAGCAGCAAACAGTCTTATAGCCCAATAAATAGAAGCTTGTTACATATATAGAAAAGTCAAAAGGTATACAAGCTTTTGAAGTGGCAGCCAGAAAAGTATAGCTTTAGCTCATGTGATACTGATTGTTGAGTAGCTTGTTGTCCTGATTGAACTCCGGGAAAACATTTTATTTGGCATGTGTTCCATGTTCAATTGGACTTCACAACATGGCTCATGCTCATCACCACAAAACACATCAAAGCACTCCACTCATTTCAGATAGCAGTCCTATGAAACTATCACTCGCACAACATCAGAACCCTCCAGTGTTGTTACCACGGCTAAAACATGTCATTTCTGCTCCGCTTACAAATTGGTTCTTGATTGCAAGCATCATCAGCTTAGTCCAACTCCCACTTTGTATGTCTCTTGCTCGGTGCTGAGTTAAGTCGAATGGTGGTGGCAATTTCACAAAAACAAACCACTGCCTGGCTGCACAACAGACCATCAAGGATACAGAAAGTGTCTGCCTCCCTCTCTTTTCCTCTTCAAGCCCAATGATCAACTGCCTCTCCCATCCTGGTGAGAAATGATGATGACTAGGCGGTTTGTTTTTCAGGATCTCTTGGGCTTTCAGCAGCAAGAGGAAAGTATGATTGCTGCTCTTGGTAGAAACAGGCCCGGGTCCTTCTGGTGTTTCTTATCAAAGGAACATTCGTGGCACCCTGTTTGCCCAGTGACAGCAAGTCCATCCACATAACATGGATAGACTCCAGATGCATTAAAAGCTTCATATGTTAAAATGTGCACTTGGAGCATAATGCATGATTTTCTTTTAATAATCATTTCAACTGAGGTTATAGCCAAAATGGACCAGTGAGTCACTGTTTAGTGTTTTTTTAATACTGCCTGATTAGAGTTCTAAGGTTGGTCAGGGATGTACTCCACTCTTGAAACCTTCACAGAAAATACATTTTGGAAGACACCCCCTTGAATTTCAAAGAGACTTGACCCAAAGCTAGTGTGTACAGGAGAAGGATGATGTGCACTCATAATGTACCATTTATGTGAGCATTGTATTAATGCTCACATAATACAATAGACCACGGGTGTCAAAGACATTTTAGTTAAAAGGCCACATACTTCAATTTGATCTTGAAGTGAGACCAGACCAGTTTATTAAAAAAAATGAAAAAGCGTAATAACATACCCTTCCTTTAATGTAGAAGCACAGGTAAGGTCTGAAAATGTTAATGAACCATTCATTTACAAAACTTTTACACAAAAGCCTAAGATGTCATATTAAATATGCACTACAGATGGGAGTGAGACTATGCACAAAATGTTAGAGCTAAACTCATTTATCTTTACACGTCATTATTAAAACAGCCTGATAAGATCTGCATATACTTTCTGTACACATTCACTCCATGGTAGTAATACTCTGACCACTTCACCTTGAACAGCAGTGCGATTTATTAAACTATTTAAGATATAACAAATTCCCTGGAATTTTCACACTTTGCATGGGTGGGTGGTATAGCTTCAAAATTATATCACAATATTTCAAGAAAATTTGCAATAATCATATTTCAGACGAAAGGAAAAGATAGCGGGTAGCAACATTTATTAATTCAAGTAAATGAACAGCATTTTCTATCCACCTTTGCCAATGAGCTACTGTCACTGATGAGACACAATCTAAATCAAAGTGTTAATCTACTGAAACAACTTTCCAGCAGCAGAAGCATCGTAGTGCAATATTAGTGGCACACAGCATTATATCAAATGACATAGTAAAAAAGCAAATGTAAGCACTAACATAGTGCAGCCCAAGTAGCGTACACGTATAGCATGACTGCTTAAAACTTTAATTTAACACTACAGTAACTAAGGCAAATTATTCATGTAACTCTGTAGGAACTTCACAATACTGTCAGATAAGAAAACTGAAAAAGAGTTTCGACCTGGGATGTTTGTGTTATTTTGGGTCAAGTTTTCTAACCAGCTGCTTAATATCTTGCTTTACCACTGTGCAACAACAACAATAATAATAATTTCCACCCAAGCTTGGCACTTCCTGTCATTAAGGAGTGCAACTAGCGAGCGGAAGCATCAGTTCTTGGTTGAGTAATTTGTTTACTTTAGGGTTGCACCAGTTGCCAATATAAAATGGTGAAACAAATTTGTGTTGTTTCTACCTTTAGCACAATTGTTTTAAAATTTGCAAAGTGTTTGCATTGCTCTTTACTGAAGGTTGTTGAACTAGCTGCTTATTTTTTTTAACGGTATTAAGTTGTTAGCAGAGACGGACATGCTAACATGCTCTCAGACAAACCATGACTCACAACTTCTAGGTATACGATATGGCAAAGCCCTACTGCACATGGACCCATTAGTAGGTCAATTCTAGCCCCCGCCTGCATGTTTGAGGCCCATGCAGTAGACTTTTGTGTGCTAAATCAGCGGTCCCCAACCTTTTTTGCGCCACGGACCAGTTTATGCCCAACAATATTTTCACGGACCGGCCTTTAAGGTGACGTGGATAAATACAACAAAATAAAACTAGTACCGGTACCGAAAAAAAGATTTATTCATAACATACGTGAAAAGACCCAGGAAAACCGAGTTAACGATAAAAATGATAACAAAATAACGCTGAAAACCGATAAAAACCCTCAAAAACCATACATTTCACACCTGAGCCTCAATTCTCGCGGCCCGCTACCAAACGACTCACGGACCGGTACCGGTCCGAGGCCCGGGGGTTGGGGACCGCTGTGCTAAACCATGTGCTATATTTTCAAATTAGAAACAATACACATGGATTTTGGATAAACCCTTTTACACAGATTCTGACCATTTGACAGGTCTTAACATAAATTTTCCCCATGCTCAGCTTCAGTTGATCGAGGAGTCATATTTTTGAAGATTCTTTGAAAGCAATTTAAGGCAAGGCAAAACTCAATTTCCTGCACAGCAGGGGCATTGCACATAAATCAAAACACAATGTCAAAGGTCAGCAATTATTTTTTGTGACAACATACAAGGAAATTGTTTCTCTCCAAGGCTATCTCCAAATTCACAGACTAAAAAAGCAAGTGGCATACATCGGTTCAAAAATTAAAGGTCAATTGGCAAAACAGCAACATGACTGAGAAGGTCGCGTTGTTGTTGTTGTTGTTATTTTGATGGCACGTTAAACAAGCAAAAGCAAAACAAGAAAACATCAAGTTCCTTTGTGTAAAAAGTAAAAACATTTTTGTTGATATATACTTCACCTTGCTTAGTGTTTTAAACTCAGTAACACCGCATTTCCTCAGAAATGTTGACCTTTTTCTCAGAACTTCTCTCCAAAAACACATAATGAACCACTTCTTAAATGCAGAGTATTATAAATCTGCTCTCTTAAAGAAATTAATTTCACTGTTTTTTGGTTGGTGCCCACATTTTTTTACCATGCAGGTATGAAAGGTAACAAATGCAGGCCAGTCACCATGGTAACTAGAGACAAGGATAGACAGCCTAAGGCAAACTTGAAGGGATGTCTGGTTATAACAAATATAATAAATTTCTTACTTGGATGTAAGAAATTTGGACTTATTTCATACTTCTTTGCAACACATGATGGCAACTTAACCAGAAACCTGTAGCTATCAAATTCGAATAGGCCTTACTGTTCACAATGTCAATTATTTGTTTTTTTTCCCCCCCCTACCCATTTCTTCAGCTAATACATTAACTTTTAAGAAGTGCAAAAGACAAGTACAATGTCTGGATACCGGGAAGTTCTTTTTTTAGCCTTTTCATGTAAGAAAAATGATATATCGATGCTTTACAATGACTTGTGGAAGCTTAAAATATTTATATTCTTTAATATCCTGTACCTCATACTGTATGCTACATACTGTGATCCATCAACAATAATATGACTGTCACAGAAATAACTTGTTTTCCTATTTCCCAGTCACTCTTTATTACCTGCAGTAAATGTTTGCTATAATCATAAAATAAAATGAATCCACCCCCATGTCTGGCCAAAAAACAAAAACACAACAAGAATAATGCAGATATGCAAAGAGCTAATTCACCTCTGCTGCTCACTCAACAGAGTGCGTGCCTATGTGGAAAGCGAGACGTTGCACTTCTCTTCAAAGATTTTTGACAATGTATTTTTGGTCTTAAGTGGTATAAAAAAAATAAATAAATACATTTTGTTGTTTGTTCACAACAACAATGTTAACTTAAGTGTCATGATAACTGCTGTGAGTGAGAGAGATGCTGAGTACTCAAGGCAAGTATATCCTTCTACATTTAAAGAACACAATTAAACATGTGCCAAAAACTGAAAACCAGTGAACAAGTATTCTAATATTTAGCCCTAAAATTCAAGCTACATTCAGCCGCACCATTTAAAGCGGGATTTTCCACTTTTGTTCTTAAAAGATTTCCATCCACATAAAAATGCAAAAAATATATTTCACATGCTGTCAAAAGTGTTGGTCATATACCTCTAACTGCAGAAAAGCTGGCCAATCAAAGGCCTATAAACAATATCATGGGTCATAGTCTTCTGTTTAAAAAGAAGATAAATGCACGCACATGTGATGTTGCGTGACACAATCATTTTCCAAGTTCAAATTTGATACAGAAACAGTTTCAAAAGCTTCATTTTCTGTGACTTCAAACTCCAAAAAGGCCAAAACGCACAGAAAAAGCGATGTTTACCAAAACACGTGTGGATGGTACCTCACAAACCAAAACTCAACCAGTTACCTTCCACTCAAAAAAGTTAGAAAGTATGAAACTCAAACTTCTTCAGGCTGCTAGACACTGCTAATTAAAAGCATCAGCAACACGTTTCAATGCAAACATTCAACCACATAAATATAAAATGTCAGTTAATTTAAACTCAAAACAGGTGAAATATTTTAAATATTTAAAAACTTACAGTTTTAGAGGCAGTTGATATATACTGAATGACCATTTCTTTCTTTGTGTTGAGGTCTTTTTCTCTCAAAGGAGTCTTTTTGTCCTCATTCAAGTTCATGTCTTCCTAAAAAAGAAGAGAAAAAAAAAAACTACAACATTACCGTGGCCAAAATTTGATGTTGTTTTTGAATGCATAACTGACTCTGGAAGACATTAGCATTCTGCACTGTTTCTAGCGTCAGCAATCAAATATCAGCTGCTTTGTGGCCATGATCATAAAATTACTGAACTAAAATGAAAGTTTGAAAAATATCATCACTTGTGTTAAATTGATTATTTGTCTTTTTGAATATCTTTATCACTTAATCCCTGGTAGCACTTTTTTTTAATGAAATGTGAAAATGTTGTACAAAAAGTAAGAACACACCATCATCTTTTCAAAAAGAGCCAAGATCTCCTTTTCTGAGTTTATCTTTGACGATAGTTCCTCAAAATGATGTGAGGTGGAGGATGAAGAACTGGACCAGTCGTTTGCATTGTGCTTAGATTGTGTCAAGGGTGGGCGCTCCTTTTTACTACCGGGAATCCGAATACTGGCGAATCTGTCCAGCTGTAGAAAGAAAGAAAGCACAATTAAAAATAGAAAAAAATACTCCAGACTTGGAGTCAAGTTTAGATGATTATGAGCACATTTAAATGGTTAGTAGTCAAGCAGAATTTAAAAAAAAAAACAGTTATTAATAAACTAGAATGCAATGCTAGTAATATGAAACAAACTACAAACAAGAAGTCTGTCCTATGATGTTAATGGCTCCAATGCCTGACTGTTTTGGTTTTGTTAATGATGCTCAAAATAAGCAGAAGCAGTGACCTCAAGTAAGGTGATGTTAGATGTTGCAGAGATCGATGACACAAAGCACACACAGAAGCATATCAGTTTGTCAAAGCTTACCACATCATCTGTGATGTTTCTAAAGGGTAAGTGCTATAAGTGGGGAGCAAAAAGAAACAAATCAGGATACACAAAGCAAAAGCACCAAATATTCTAACAAACACTTCTGGAGCACATTTTTACATTCAGGCTTCAAGAATTTGCTTCATTTCAGTTAAACATTTGTGCCCCATTCTTTGCAGCATACAGCATAATCTAAAAAGAATAGAGACAGTGAAATGTCTGTATTGGTTTGTCCCTACTCTGTTACACTTATTTTGACATTCAAAGAGTTACAATGGCGTTTTACATTCACGTTCAATTTTTTTAAAAATGCTTCTTTAAATGGAGTGGACAGTACGACTCTGCAAAACATCAACACCAGTCCAACAACTGGCAGGGAGGTCTGCATACTCATGCACATAATAGAAGTTTCTGTTTAATGTTGTTTAACTGTTGTGTCCTTGAGCAAGACACTTCAACCGTTGGCTACTGGTGGTGGTCAGAGGACCTGGCAGCGCCAGTGTCCGGCAGCCTCGCCTATGTCAGTGGCAGCTGTGGGCAGCTGTGGCTACAATGTAGCTTGTCATCACCAGTGTGTGAATGGGTGAATGAATGTAGTGTAAAGCGCTTTGCGGTCCTTAGGGACTAAGTAAAGCACTATACAAATACAGGCCATTTACCATTTAATGAATGATCCAAAAATATCAGGAAGATGCACTTATTTCTTCTGTCAATTAAATCAGCAAAGACTCGCTGCCTTTAATAGAACTGGCCTGACTATGTGTTTTCCTTCCCAAATGTCCATGGTGTGCCAGATATACAGCTGATTTAAATAAATTAATTTATTTATTATAGCACATGTCCCAGAAACTTGCATCACCAAGTACCAAACATGACATTTTTGACAAAGTTGCCTCTAGGCAAAACTGTTTACCATTTGCCAGTGTTAGAATATTTGCATGTGTGTGGGTTATTAATTTTGGCAGGACTTTTTTGTTGTTATCAAGTTTTTACATGGTCACCATATAAAACAACATTTCTATCACAAATTAACTGCTACATGGAGCCTGACCAATACAAATTTTAAGACCTATTCCAAAACAGATATTTAACTATTTAAAAATTCAATATACTGTTGTTTTTTTTCTTCCAGCCACACAAAACCGATTTCCTTAACACATGTTACATGTAGTCATCTATGAGGTCTTTCTCAAAAATATTATTTTCCAATTTAATTAAATAACAACGGTAATCACTTTATCATTTTAGTTCTACCTCTGCTGGAATATGATAGGAACTGGCCAAAAAGCCACACAACAAAATAACTACCAATTAAAAACTATATAAAGGACATTTTTGTGATGAAAGAAGAACTTGCCAAACACGGTAATTACTGATAAAGTAAAATTCATTATGGCCACAGCAATTCCAGTCCTTCAGTTAGTCCATTTGGGGAAAAGAAAAAAAAAGGGGCAAAAAGGCATCTCACAACTACATTAACACACTGATCTGACATGTTTCCACCAGATATAAAGTGCTTTTTGAACAATCTTTGGGAGAGTACGCACTATGGATATAGCACATTTACCAGCAGACAAACATTTCAGTTAACTCATTAAGAAAACTAACATCCTGCATTACAGCTGTGGCAGAGGAGATGGTGGTGACCTCTGCTTTCAAGAGGCAAAAGCAAAGGTCACAAGAAGCTGTAAAAGAAAGCCCACTAATGCAAGCTGCAGTTTTTCAATACTCTTTTTTTTTTTTTTTTAAATACACAAAGATGTAGAAATCTCAAGAAATCCAGATGTTATTCTGACAAGAAGGTGAATCAAGAATAAAACCAGCATGTTTGGGGTGTTATATATAGATGGGGGTGGTCTACATTGCTCCCCTTACCATGAGGCATTCAAAAAATGTTGGAGATCCTAGTAAAGCAGGCGTTGGCTTTAAGATGACTTTTGTTTCCACAGCAACAACTCATTCCTTAGGCTTTGTGATACTGCCTCTATTGAAACTGGATGTCATCGAAAAATTCACTAACATGTAGTTAACTCTATCAACTGAAGAAAACCTCACTTCTTTGGTATTTCCTCTTTAAAAGAAGAGGCAGGCACTCCTAATTTAAAGATCCTGTGAAAGCAACTTGGTGTCTCTCATCCAGACAGACACTAACACTCAGGGATTACTTTGTGTCGGATCATGCCGGAACTGCACCCTCCCTGTGTTGCAGATCCTCCTAACTTACAAATTAGGCACTGAAACACTCTTCTAAAAATTACCACCTGAGCGGAGTCACAGCAAAGACATCAAAAGGCCTCATTCCATGTGAGATGAAGTCCACTGAGATTTTACTATGCTATATGCTGCACATTTTCAATGAGCAAAGTTACTTATGGAACAAAGAGTTTGGCTTAAACAGAGATTATAAAGTTGTCTTAACATTTTTTAGCAGACTAGCCAATAAAATAAAAGCCTTCTAAATTAATCTCAGAAAGGTGTCCAACACTTGACTGGACATCTTTGTTTACGCCAAACACCTCTGGTTGATGGAAGGAAGATTTGCTGAGAGCTCTTGGTCCCATCTGGCTGGTGCAGTCATTTTAGACTGAATGCAGACCAAGGCTTCCAACACCTTTGTCTTGGATCAAGCAATCTAAAAGAAACCTGGCTGGGGAAAAAGAACAGGCTTTGTCCTCTTGCTTTCCCACCTACATATCCATGAGATCACAGATTCAGCAAGGTCCTGCAGATGGATTCAAAGTACTACAGTCACCTTTAAACAGGCAGGCTCAGACTCAAGTTTTTATGGCATATTTCGAACCACTGAAACTCAATTTCTATCCACTTGTCTAAAGATATCAAGAAATAATATATAACAAAACTAGATTAAATTATGTTAGTAATAAAAATATAAAGAAGTAGCATAGCCTGACTACATCAAATATGTCTAGTAAAGGATTTGGAGGACGGATAGAAACATTGTAGATACTCCATGATTTATTTCTTTAACACCATTTAAAATTCACTTTAATATGTTTCCTGCATTTATGCTGAATGAATAGACATTAAATGTTACCGTAGCATGCCAATCAGAATTAGCTACAGTTTTATATAAAGTGACCAGATAACAATGACCATCTCAAGTTACCAGAGACTCTGGTAATGTGTTTGCAACATATTTCTCAAATATTAAATCAATGAGTTAATTTACCAGGTTTTAATTCTTATACACTGTAGATAAACATGTTTATGCTTCAAACTTAACTTTCATCCAGCACTGTACACTAATCAAAGAAGGTGAATCCGAATTCCTATTATGGATTGCATTGTCAGATGTTAAACGAACAGGTCATCAGTGGGAGTGGACAGAAACCATTTGAGAAAGACTAAATTTTGCTTCATTTTCCACTGGAGTCTCTGAACAGTGGCCACAGGAACTTGACTTGGAGTAACACTCTCAAGCACAGGTTGAGCATGCTTTAAAGAGATCTGTGTCACAAGCAAGTCTCCTATCAGAAAATGAAAAGGGTTTGGGGTTGTTGTTGTTTTTTTAATTGCTAGTCTAGCTGTGTAAACAAACAAAAAAAATAACATGATTTTGTTTACACAGCTAGACTAGCTGAAGAACAACAACCGACAAATACCAAAGAGACTAAATGCTGTCTTGTTTGTAGGAGGGAATGCATGGATTAGTGTCAGTTAAACCCTGTGCTAATTTTAACCTTTTGATTTCCTACATGCAAAGTCAACAAACACTCAAGGTTATGGCTGTCGAAGAAATTCTACCATATAAAACATTACTTGTGTAGCCTCCTGTGCTTTGTTAACTGTTCGTTTCTCTCAGCCTCCCCAGACATGCAAGCACATTACGAAGGCATGACACATCTTCACCACGAGGTCTAACCGTGGTTGTTTGTCTATCCAAACTGGTCGTTCTGAAAGTAATAGAAAATACCGATCCAAGGTGTCTGCTACATTCTTTATATGGAGGGCCATCTACCCGTGTACTGTTCTGTCCACATCAATGTCCTTCTCTGTGGCTGGTTGTATCATAGGGAAAGCATAACACACTGAGTGACCATCTATTTGCAGCGTTTATCAAATGCTTTCTGTATCATACCGTTAGAGTAAAACCAAAGCTCGTTTTAGTCTTTTCATACTTACAAATTTTGGTTTGCGGTCTCCGTCATCGGTGTATGACGAAGTGGAGCCCTTCTTCTTTTGAGATTTACTGTCCCGTCCGGTGGTGGATTCAAACCGCTGACTGTAACTCTCCATGATGACCCAATGACTTCTACACCAGCTGACAGCTACTGAAGACCTAAACCTTTTATTGCATGCAACGTTAGCAGACGACAGAAGAGCTAGAGGACCACACAAAGGAAAATGCTTAGCACATAACAACACTAAGTCCAAGCGTTTTTAATGTTTAGTGCTCAGTCTCACCTGTCCGTTTAGCTAGCTAGCCAGGTTTACAATACTATCATTCACCGGTGACTTGACTTAGCGCTAATCCAATTTATTGACTGTCACGTAATGCTCTACTTTCCGTTAACTAAAAAAATGCGCCTTAAACGTAACAATTTTCCCGGAGACTTACAAAATTCACCCGAACATTAACTGAAAGCCATACAGTCATTACGAGTTTCAGCAGAAGCGTTAGGTGGGTAAAATTAAGATACTTTTTTTGACAGACCCGCGCAATGATTACGTCAGCTTCCCATGTTTAATCCAACCAATAGCAATCACGGAACCGCAAACGGTGACTCGAGTCATAGTTTAGAGGGAGTTGATTGGCTGCCTGAAGTGTCAGTCAATCCTACTTCAGTTTTAGGGTTGTTCGTTTTATTCAGCCAGTATCTCCTGTGCGATAGGTTTTGTGTGTAGGTCTTACTTGCATCCAAGCTTTTCTCTCTGTATTAGATAGATATATTAGATTTAATTCAGTTTGCCAAGTGACAGTTTTTCTCTTATAGAAATATTAAACAGAAAGTGACAGGCGATAATGACAGGTTGCTTAAATATAATTTCTTAATTAAATGGGTAAAATAACTCAGTATAAATGCACTCATATAAATAGAATAAAAGAAAGGTCTTTAAATCAGTTTAGTAGGCTACAACCGCCTTTTTTTATTTAGTTGGCCAAACCCAGGCTTTATTTTAGTGATGTATGGTCTAGTTTAAATGACCTAATTAGAGGATTAGAAATTAGTGTATCAGAGGGACATCTCAGGTTGAGTGCTTTGGAGACAGAGAGGAAAAGCTGAGATAGTTTAGACTTGCAGAGAATGGATACTGGATGCACTGGACAAATGATGCTGAAGCTGGAGCTGCGAGGCAGGAGGAAAAGACCAAAGAGAAGATTCATGGATGTAGTAAAAGATAACATGCGGAGATTTGGTGTGACAGAGGAGGATGTTACAGACAGGGTAGTATGCAGGCAGAGCTGATGGAGTTTCTGTGGCGAACCCTCATAGCAAAGGAAAACATTAGCAATAAAAAAAAAAAGTAATAATCGTCCACATTTTTCCACATCCTATGATATAGGATGTCCAGGATTCAAGAAATTGTTTATCTATCATGGAATAAAGTTCAGTCAGAAGTCGATGATCACAGTAAAATGAGGGTGTTTTATATTGTTGCTTGTTTGTCTCTTTGATTTCCACTGTAAAAGCAAGCTAAACCCACTGTTCAATCCCAAACATCTTGTATGATGCAAACAGCAACACGGTAACGTGATGCAACTACCAGAAACTTTTGCACGCTTCTCAAGTGCTCTCCTCAAACCTACAGTTTGATCCCTGAACACATACAGTATCAGGGAGAGTTCCTCAACATGAAGCATTAAAGGTTTTTTGTGCCCCTGTTAGTGAAACTCATAAATTATAGAAAACAGTAATAGTTCAGACTATTGACAGTAAACTGCAGGATATTAAAGATTGCTCCTGGTGGATGCCAACTGTAAACTGCTGTATACCTCATGTTGTTATTCAGTAGTTATGCGTGTGGAACTCGTACCCTTGAGGACAATTGTGTTATATAACCAAATGATGGCAATAGGATAAAAAGCCACAAGTGGTATTAACCTTTCCCTCTGTCTGTGTTCCTGCCTCCAGACTGCTAGGACCATGCTCATCCTCTGCAAATCCATAGAAGTGGAGTCACATGACAATTAGACAGGCTTAACCTCCTGACTGTTGCAGTTTGATTGATGTTGTTCTCAGAAAGCATGTCTCATAGACATCAAAATCAGAAAAATAAGAACACAAAGATACAGTACAGCTCAGCCTTTATATTTCAAGCATTAGTCTTGGCCAACTTGAGCAGTGATTCAGTACAATTATGCTCTAATTATTATTTTGTTAGTCTGCAATCATGCAGTGTGCCGGACCAAATTCACACTCATAGGTAGATCGCATAAATCCAGAGATACACCGGCATGTGATTTAGAAGAAACATATTTGGTATGCACATTGTAATTTTCAGAATTTTTTTGTTTTTTGTTTTTCCAAGGCTAAAAGTGGAGTCAGACGTCACCATTAAATGAAACCTTCAGCTATGAAATTAAATTGGACCTTCTTTCAATTCAAGCTCTTGAAATCTTGTTATCTTGAAAGACCTTTATTCCTTCAATCCCTGGAGGGCTGTCTGCATGACTGCCAGCAATGTGTTAACACTCTTCATCTAGCCAAACACAAGCCTTGTGGCATTATGCCTCGCTAATCCTCTCAGACAATGAGAGATCGAGTCTTCCAAGTTGGTCAAAGAATAGCCACAGGGATATATAATCAAAAGCCCCAAATGCCAAATAATATAAATTTTGAATTTTCCTTGTACTGATAACGCAGCTGATCTGTTTAAATCATCATACCACACACAGCAAATCTGACTGAATGGGTTTGTTTTTTTGTGCTTTTTGATTGAATTACATACTTTAATAGTGTGAGCATTTCAATTCTACATTGACATTGCTTTTTCTTGTATTTGCTTTTTTTTAAAGGTAGAGTTCATATTAACACGTCTGATTGTGATAAACAGCTTCAAGGATTATCAGTAAAAAGGTGATTTAGGTAGAAATATATTTATATTTGTAAATGTTTAAGATATTTTCAACAAAGAATGACAATTGACACAAATTAAATCTCATATCAAAGTCAGAGGTTATAGGGATGCAAAGAACCAGTGCTGAATACTGCATAGAATTTGAGAACTTCACAACTATCACAATGACACAGGGGCTCAGACCTAATAAGGGTAAATTTATCCTCACCATGAAGCTTTGTTAGTGGAGCAGACCATTTCTATGTTTCACATTGAAAGCAGCTTTAAATGTTGTTACAACGTCTGTACGGAGAGTTGGCCGTTCTTTAACTTTTCAGTGTGCATATACTGCCATCTTGTGGTTTCAATTAGATGGCACCACTGGCCCTAGGTTTCAGAGATAATCGAACCATGCAAAGTGGTGGTGGTTTCCATAAGTCTTTTTTCCGTTTGTTAATTAACAAATGTTATACAGTAGTTTAAATACACAAGAAAACAAATAGATATCAGCATTCAGAAACACTCACATTTTCCATGTCTACAGAGAGTGTCTCTGTGCCTGAAAAATAAATTAGGTTTAAGCCTGCACATTAAGTGTCCACCAAGCTATTCAGGCAAATTCTTCTTGCATAACTCCTTAAGTGATTTTGTTTATCCTGGAAATTTATAATAACTATGCATCAGTGATTTTAAGATTTTTTTCATAACATGTTTTATTTCAGAGTAGTCAGGGAAGCAACATCCAAAATACACATGTATGTGTTTTTCCCCCTGTTTGCTTTGTTTACTGGACTTTTAGACAATTTAGCCGAATAAGATCATGCCTCAAATTCCTGAAAAAGAGTAGAGGTTTCACCTGAGCCTTAAGCAGAAAAGGATAAAGCATGAACAAGTTAATGGTCGAGCACCACTTAAATGATATGGAATACCCTTACTGCTCAAAAAATAAAGCCGCTCTACGTTCCACACTCAACACCCAACTGATTCAGTGACTCATTACTGCAAGTCATTGAACCGATTGGGTGAACTTAATAAAGTGGCTGTGGATCAGCCAATCACATGGCAGGCAAATGGCCTTCACAGTCATCAGATCTCAGTCCAGTAGAGCACCTTTGGGATGTGGTGGAATGGGAGATTGACATTATGGATGTGCAGCCAACAAATCTAACACAAACTAATGTAAGTGATTTATCTGTTAGGTAATTTTACAATACAGACTATTTTCTTGACATTCATTCTTCTATATAGCCTGAAGATTATTAATGAAGGACTTACATATCATTCCTATCTTAAAAAGTATAAGAAAAAGCAATAATTATTAGTAATTAAAAGCATTTTCTGATCAATGGGCTGTGCAATGATTTAGTATCAAATGTCATCTTTAAAAATATTTTTAAATGGTCTGCACTTATTTAGATAATACATGATTTTTATTTTCAGACATAAAAATTCCAAAAACATGTAATGCAGTACCAATTAATTTAATGTAAGAAATCTGCTGGAGATGATCCTTCCTGTTCAAACTAATTTTGCTGCCACCTCGTATCTTATTTCTTACAAAATGTCATATCGGACCCACTGAGACCTTATTAATATTCCCACAAAGTACTGCCCACAGCTTGAACATCATAGGCCTTATGAAGAGGCCACTTTTCTTCATCATGTGGTTTTACTGCATGGTTGATTAGTATATGGCTGAGTCTGAGTCCCTTTCATGAAACCTGTAACAGCAGTAGTCGGTTGCATCCAGGAACAGCTGATGCATGCTTGCTGTGTGTCTCCAGTATTACTCTGAGGTTTGTAGAGGTTTGTATGTGGACACACATACACACAGTCAACTCAGCACTGTCCAGGAACAGTGTAAGGAACTCCACCTATTCCTTCTCCCATGGTTGTGTTCACCAACCCCAAAATTATTGGATATAAAGTCATACTTAAAATTACATTTATATCTGCATACGCTCACTGGCCACTTCATTAATTATACATTGCTAGAATAAGATGTGTACATTGTGGTAGTAAGTGGACATGATAGGCAACAACACTAAGGTAGGATGTGGTGTTATAATGGGTGTTATAATGGGTGTTATAATGGGTCACTATCAGCCAAGGTTTCGGGTGAACCCACTGTGAGACCTTCCCCCCACCCTATCATGTGACTTACTGAAATCAAATGACTAAAATGTGAGTGGGCGTTAGGGCATCTGAGAAGGGATCTCAAAACTGGCAGACAGTTGGTGTCCTAAGCCACGCCCTCTGTTCAAAGATGGTCGTTCACAGTGGACGTAGATGGCTTCTTTCACGCCTCTTTCAAACTATCTTCTCTGTCCAAAATATGAATGTTCAAAATGTTACACCTCTCGGATGAG
Organism: Pundamilia nyererei; assembly: GCF_000239375.1. Classification (NCBI taxonomy): domain Eukaryota; kingdom Metazoa; phylum Chordata; class Actinopteri; order Cichliformes; family Cichlidae; genus Pundamilia; species Pundamilia nyererei. The sequence goes on along the minus strand of NW_005187412.1, from coordinate 1,690,895 downwards.
AGGTGAAACGTCTACAAGAAACTTAAAGAACTCCAAAATGCTTTTCTTTCCTTAGATTACTATGACCTGAATGACTAAGAATCTTCTCACAGACAAAAATCAAGACTCATCAGACCAAGCAACGTTTATGTTTCTGGTGTTTCTTCAGTTTTGGTAAGCCTGTGTGAACTGTAGCCTCAGTTTACTGTTCTTAGCTGACATGAGTGATGTGTTACGGAGTGAGAGGTCCTCTTCTGCATAAGTCTTGTAATGAGTGATTATTTTAAATAATGTTTCAGCTTAAAGCTGTCTAGTCATTGTCCTCTGACCTCTGGCATCAACAAAACGCATTTACCAAAAGAACTGCTGCTCACTGGTTAGTTTCTATTTTATTTAGTTTTTAAAAAAATTTATTATTATTATTTGCTGGAGCCAAAGTCACTTTAATATTCTGATGCTCAGTTTAAATGTCAGGAGATTATCTTAACCGTGTCTACGTACCTAAATGCATCGCTGCTGAATAAGATATCTGCTACAGCGGGCAACTGAACAGGTGTACCTAATAAGGTGACCAGAGTCTATATTCCCCTAAAGTTGATTCTGTTCATAGCGTTTTCAGTGGGAGAAACGTTTCATCACTCATCCAAGTGACCTCTTCAGTCTCATCTAACAGCAGGTTTCTCCAGTCTTATAAACAGTATATTTGCATAATGACTGAAACTAGCATCACTGAAGCAACAATGGGCTGGGAGGTCAGTTCCTTGATCGTTAATGTGCAAATTCGCATGTCTTAGAGTCTATATTGTTTGTCATACTTCTTTTAAACGGATGTCCTTTAAACTGAATGACAAGTAGATTTTGCTTTATCATATGAAAAAAAATTATATAAACGCTATTTAGACCCTCACGGCACTCCGTACTTGTACAGTGTCATTGTGTGACGTATGTACCGTAGAGTCGTTCAGTACTGATATTAGCGAGCTTTGTCTGGAGCAGAATATGAATTACAGGACGAGATAGCTGTTATTCCAGTGAACCCACTTTAAAACTCTTGGTGTCCTTATTGCTCCATCAGCAGTTTGGAAGCACAATGACCGATGTGACAGATTCCCTGACCAAAGAGGGCTGGTAGGTAGCATGTGAGCTAATTTCAAAGAGCTAGCTAGTACTACTAATACAACTACCACTACTACTACTCTTTGATGTTTTCTAAAAACACTATTTAGCGTACTTATAACTTAAAATTAAAGTACAAGGTTTACCTTAACACTTTGGATTTCTGTGTGTTTTTGCAACGTAATTAGTTGTGCTGGAGGCTGGCTAGCAAACTAGCGAGATAAATGACGCTAGCTATGCAATACACACTTAGCATGCAATTATTACAGCGTAGTGTGGCGCTGCATTTTGCATGAACAAACAGTGATAACGTCATATGCAGGGCCAATCAAATAAATCTGAGGCTCATATTAAAGTTAATATAGTTAAAACATGCAGTGCTTTTAAAACTCAGAACATCCCAGCAGCAGTTTGCAGTAGCTAGACATGAGTGCTAGCATTTAGCCACATGCAGCTTCTAAACACTTACTGCTTCAGGTTTTGCTTACTTAATTGTTATCCCTTCTAGAGTCTTATATGTATTTAACAGAGATGAATAATAACTGTTCTGTCCGTAATGTACAGATAAACTAATTTAAAAGTGGTCCTTACGTTTGTTGTCATGCACACCATCTGATCAGATCAAAGAGGCTGTGAACGTAACTCATGATAAAAACAAAACAGATTTCTTCTGATGTTTCTTCCCATATATTCAGTTTAGTTTTGGGAAGGAGGTGAGTTCGTTATCTGAATCAGTTTATTGCTAAACTGCGCGAATTGTAAAACAGTCTTGAAGCAAGCAGTTTATAAACTTCTGTGATACTGAACTATGAATTAACTGTAATAGAGTAGAATTGTAATTGCATTGTGTTGATTAGATGGGAGAGTTAATTTGACTTGTCATGTTTTGCTGTTTGAGTAGAGTTGTTTAGTTTGAGTACTGTTTATATCTTACAGTAAAATTACTTTGGGTTTCTCCCTTGTCACAAGGGGTCAGCACTAACGTGATTATAGTTTACTAAACTAAAACTAGATGCAAAACCCCCCAATTTAGTTATGTAAAATAAAGATTTAAAGAAAGACTTAAAAATGAAACTAACTAAAATCATTTGAGAACTTGCAAAATTAAAATAAATAAAAATACAGAGGCTTTGATGAATGTTTTTATAGAGACACTCTGTCTAAAAGTCTGTGACACAGTTACTTTCAAAAAGTTCTGTTTTTAGTAGTAATACGTGTACTGATTTTCCTAAACCTCGCCTCTGACATATGCCGTCCATACAATAACAACCTTATGGAACACTGAAACTAATAAAAACATATCTAAAGCCAAACATTTGCAGACAACACAAACTAAACTGAAACAAGAAAACGCACTATGGGAAGTAATTGAAACTAAACTTAGTTAAAAACAAAAAGTAAAAATGAAATAAAAATAAAAACAAATGAGAAAATACAAAAATAGAACTGTGATCCCTGCAGCAGATATCTCCACATGTTTGATTTGGCAGAGTTTTAACTGGGGTTCCCATCCTGACTCCCCCCCAAAGGAGATTATTTATTAATCATAATATGTATGACATTTAGAATAAGTATTAGCATACAAACACACAACAATTTATGGAGTTATGGAGACGCTTGACATCACAGTAAATAAATAAATACAGCATTACCTCCACATGCGTGTTATAAATTTGACCAAACTAAAAAAAAAAGATTAAAACCAAAGACGTTACCATTTGCATTTTATTTTTAATATCAGTCTTTTTTAAGAGAAAAATGTCCGCTAAAATGCAGTTTTTATTTTTTCAGTCAAGTATTTGTCGCCGTCTTTAGATAAGTTTTAGTTGATTATAATAACAGTCTGTTTAAACATGTTGAAATGAGACTGTCTGAAGCCTTTCCCAGCTTCACTTGTATTCTCTGCTCTGTTTTTCATCTTGCAGGTACCTCAGTGATGAAGGCATAGCAGAACTGAAAGGATCCGCTGAGAAAATAACACATAGTGACATAATTCGTATTGCGCTTGATGTAAGTGCAACACAAACACATATACAGAATGTTTTTACCGTGTAACACCTTGCCTTGAGTTTTAGAGTTTAAGGAAAATCACCATCATTGTACTAAAAGTTGGCATTTTTTTAACTAGTTTGGTTAGACACTACTAGTTTTTGTTAGATACTACTAGTTTATCAAACATAATAACAGAAACATGCATAAATATCTGCCAAACAAGTGAATCTAAGTAAACCTGTTGTAGTTACTCTATGCAGAACCATTCACTCATGCTATTCTATTCATCCCTAAAAGGCACCTTTCTGAGCCAGAAATAACTCATCCTTTTCCCTCTTCAATCACTCAATGACTGCCCTCTCAAATTATATCATCAATCATCATGAAACCAGGAATCTATTCATTTTAATAGTATGAAATGAATGTGGGTATTTGAATTATCTGTTAATTATATTGTGTATTTAAAAAAATAATTTTTTTCATTTGATACGCAGCTAAACAAAATGAAAATGTTTAAAGAGGAACCATAAACATTCATATAGGGTTCTTCTCCTAGAATGACAAAGATGCTACAGACCTGACCTGCAGTATCGAACGAGTTGAGAACGCACAGTCAGTGCATTTACTGCAGAAACACTGACCTTTAAGGTTTAGCATGGAGTGCTGCGGAAAGGTCTCACACTGTACTTTTAGATATTACTGCATACCTGGTTTAATCAGCTTGTAGTAAATTTAGAGTGGTACTTGTAGGGGCTTAAAGTTATTAACATTGTCAGACTAGGCATAAAAATAAATTGGAGCCACTGATGATTTGCTAGCAAAATGGTGCATTTAATTGTATCTTAATTAGAGAGATATTTTGCTACTCTGGCTGCTTTTTTTGGTTTTACCTGGAGCGCTTATTTTGTTCAGACATATTGTTTTCTGCGGTAAAAAGTGGTTGTAAAATTGGTTTGGGAGGCAGACACATTTGTAGTTTTAATGTTGATCTCTTATGGTTTGGAGGAAAAATGAAATCCTCTTTAAAAAATCCAATTCTGTTAAAAAGCTAGGTTAAATAAAGTGGTGATTGGATTTAAAAAGCAATGAGCTCCAATCCTGATTCTTGTATATCAAAATTACTCCATACATTGGCGCATATACTGGTTTTACTGTTTTACTGCAATAGTGCACAGTTGCACTCTCTCCACCATGTGGAGTGAGATTACAAAAAGTGAGATTACATCTGATTGAATAGTTAAAAATGTGTTTTGTTGTTTTTGTTTCACATGTGCATTGTTTCATTACATGAATATATGATTATTATATATATTCTAATAAAGCAGCTTTTGTTTTGCAGACTGATCTTAGAACTGTTGGGCGAAAATATCTACCATCTGATATCAACAGTGGAAGAACTGAGAAGGTGAGTGGCATACATATTGCTACAACTCTGTGTCAGTGCTTAATTTCTGAAACTCTATTACAAATGATGAGCTGGAGCCACTTTTGAAAGGAAACTTTAGAGCTGCAGTTTTCATTATTGCCACTAGATGTCCCTAGCACACTAACAAATGTAGGTCAAGAAACCACCTCTTTGCCCATGAAAGTAAAATCGAGCAAATGGAGGGGGGAAAAAACCCAAATATCAAAACATGTAATTTTATGTGCATTTACCTCCTCTTCCCTTCAGACTCCGAATATGATACACCCCATTATACCCTGGTAATGCACTCTGCCTTGTACATATAATGCATAAATTGCGCTGTATTGCACTATACACTTTTTGTATGTAGTATTGAATGTAGATAGGATTTACACATATCTTTTCCCAGGTGTAGAAATCAAACTTTGTGCGAAGAGTCCTTACAAAAGCATTCAACAACAGTGGTCGCTGTAGCTCTAAATGTAAGCCTTGAGGCTATTTTGAGGAATAAATAAACCTGTGCTGACTTAAGTATGCCACAGGGAAAGAGGTATTGTTTTTTTTTTTTGTTTTTTTGCCTTAAAAATTGGAGTAATCCTCAATACATACTGAAAACTCCTAGAGGGTTTTTCAGTATTTCGCTGTAATCCTCCTCCGCACATGCAGATTTGCCTTTCAAGCCACCTCTTTTTTATTTATTTATTTATTTTTCTGTCTTTTGCACATGGCCAGTTGGAGGGTCCATGTGTCCTCCAGGTGCAGAAGGTGAGAAACATCTCAGCTCCTAAAGACCACGAGGAGTCCCAGGGCGCGCCGCGAATGCTGCGCCTGCAAATGACAGATGGGCACACCACCTGTGTTGGACTGGAGTTCAAACATCTGTCTAAGATCAGGTATTACAGTTTTGTTGCATTTAAAAATAACAGGCTGTAGTGTAATGTAAATATCTGTGAAAGGGGTATAAATGGTTAAAAAAAAATCCTACATTTTTTTTATTTGTCTCATATTTAAAAATGGATAATGTAAAAGCTGCTTTTCTGTTTGCTGCATAGATGCAAATCGGGGGCATTCAGCTGGTTTCTCATATTTTGCAAACACATTCTGCACACACCCTGCTCCTTCACCTTCCTGTCAACATTCTCACCCCACCACATGTCTGAATTTTCCCTTTATCTGCAATTTCCTCGCCGTGGCAGCTGATCTAACAATTCTTAGCCTTAATTACATCTCCATCCAAGCTACCGTGGCCTTGGTGACTGCTGCCATGGTGACTAGCCAGTCTGTACAGGTGGAGTGGCCAGAATGTGGGCCTTGACTTCCTGATGGGAAGAGAGGAGAGAACAGAACAAATCCCCCCTTTATGAGCGGCACACACACACTGGCTAGCAACAGCGCCGGTTAGTGTTTCTTATGAAAGTGTCCGCTTTAGTGTGCGTGAGGCCATAAGTGAGAGGCAAAGAAGGATGAGCTGGATTACAGGACTGTTCAGTGTGTGAGACAGTGATGTAGTACAGAGAGATGACAATTAAGTAGCGACACTGAGGGTGAATAGTGCATTTGTATGTGATTGAATCAAGGATGACTGCCGTCTTATTCCTGTATTTGCTGCTATCATGTGAACTTCTATCATGATAGCAGCAGAAGCATCTATCCCAGAGGTTTGGAGTGAAATCCCTAATTGTTGCTTTGGCATCCGGCATCAGTAGCTGGAAATCCCTCTAAGTCCCTGTGCTTTCCTAATGAGAGAGGCAGAGGCCTTATCAGGCCTGATGAGATAGAGGGGCTTTTAATTTACCATGAGGATGGGTGAGCAGCTGGGATTATTAATAGTCTCTCCTAGCCTTGCCACCCATCTGCTGGCAATGCTCCATGTCATTTATAAAGTGGCATGGGTAACGAAATAGGGTGTGAGACTTGGTATATGCAGTAAACCCACACATATATTTAAAATTTAATAGCTTTTTAAAAAGAAATGTATAGAAATATATCATTCATACTGCGTTTCAGTCTTAATATTTTGTTTTCTCTATTACTATTTTTTATTTTATTTTGTTTTTCAGTTTTAACACCCCACCAGGAACAAAGGTGAAGCTTCTTGGTACAGTCCAGGTTAAAAATGGTCTTTTACTGCTTGACGATTCAAAAATCTCTGTCCTTGGAGGAGAGGTTGATCACATGGTGGAGAAGTGGGAACTACAAAGGGTGAGGGTCAATATTTTAATGACGGATCAGCCACTCTGGCTAAAAAGATAAAAGTCATATTTTAGTAATCATTTTAAATGTGTAATAAAGGCCTCTGCTACGCCATCATTAGCTGTTGCTGAGGTTGTATTTATCTGAGTTTTGTATTTAAAAAAAAAAAAAAAAAAAGGGGTACCTTTATCCTTCATCCTGCAGAGTCTGGCCAAACACAGCAGGAGTAACATTGGAGCAGAAGGCGGACCTCCTCCCTTCGTGCCATTTGGTCAGGTGAGGAAGAACATTTCATAGTTCACTTAAAAAGCAAAACATCCAAAATTATATTTAAAAAAATGTTGCTAAGAAGAACAAAAACCAGAAAGAATAACATAAAAATTGACCAAAATTAATACAGACAGGAACATTAATATGAAATGATACTTCAGCAGTGATTTAATGGAAGCCAGGCAGTAGTGAATAGCAGTAACCTCATAAATGTATGCAAGGAACTAAACACAGATCTGGCGCCAGGAGTGTCCCTATCTTGGCAATGTTCTCTCTGATCTTTTGGAACAATTACGCCTTCATGAATCTTTAAAATGTTTGATCGCTGTGTGTGTAATAAAGCAGAATTAAAAATCAAACTGTCCTGTGACAGGTTATCTCCCGCCAGCAACATGAGGCTTAAATGTTGCATTTTTGTTAAAATAAAAAGCTCTAGTAATTGATGTAAAAGGGCAGCTGAGATTAAGCGTTGTGAACATGAAAAGCAGATCGTCAAGGTAACCACTAATAATTAGATGCTTTATTTGCTAACGTTTTTCTTTTTTTTTAACAATTATTATTATACACAGAATACTTAAAGCTTTAAAAAAGACTGAGTATGAGTCTCGGCTAGGATCACAGCTTCCAAGTGAATGCATTGGTATCAGCTTCACACTTGGATTTTGGGATTTTCCTTCCAGATTTGCTCAAGCTTTGTAAAGTTTTATGACAGGGGAGCATTTGGGACTTATTTAACAGCCTCTAGATCTTCTGCGTAACTGTATTTACTAATGCGGGGTCATTCCAGGACTTGGTGTTGAGTAAGTCTGCTTTGGGTCGCTTTAGATTGCTCTGTTCCAAGGTATTTGGCGCTGGAAAGCAAATGTGTGTGCTTGCGCTTTGCTTGGATCTATGTTCTGTCAGTTGAGTCAGTTTTACTTATTCCGGTTGCTTCTACTCAGAGGCGCTCTCACAGCACGGAGCTTCTACCATCATGCTTCACAGCAGGAATGTTTTTAAAAGTGTAGTTGTGGTGTGTTTCTACCAGACATTTTCCAGTCAGAAGAATTTAGTTTACATGGCATTAGACGGTAGACTTTTTGTCTTTTTACCTCAAGCTCTGAGTTCAAAACAGTTTTACTTACATGATGATCCTAATGATATTAATGCAGATAGATTTCCTGTTGTCTGCTAGTCATTCTCAAATCCTTTTGTTTTTGTGCCTCTTCTTTGGCTAACAGAAAATTACTGAACTTAAAAATAGTAAACTGTCCTCACTGGAAGGTGAGTTATTATGTGAGCGATAACTAAATAAGACAGAAATCCAGGCCTTCATCATTTTCACATAAGCATAATCTTGTTACTATGACGAATATCATTTTTAATACAACCTGTTATGTTAGATACTCACAAATAGTCGCAGGGTTTGATTTTTATTGAAACAAAGAGTGGCTGAACCTAGTCAAAAGTAAATATCATTGCTCCGGTCATTTGCTGGCCTGTGTGACTAAATCATCACTTGGTGCAGTCGAGGAACAGCTGCAGGAAGTGATGAGTTCCATCTCATTGGCACCGAGCCACCATCTGTAATTGTTTTGAAATTAAATACAGTTCACAGTCAAGTTTGAGAAAAACCAGATGAATTCATCTGGTTCTAGTTTGAGTCCATGAAATGTGCAAACTGTCAAGCGCACTAATTTCTGTACTTAAGAGAGCGTACACGAGTGATGATCTCTGCAGCCTTGTTCTCGCTCTCCCTGTAGAAGTGTGCAAGGAAGGATGAAGTGGATAGCCGAGAACTGGACCAGAGGAAGACCCTGCAGACTCACACTGTGGTCAAAAGCACTGACGAGAACGACGAGTTTGAAAAGCAGCGGACTGCGGCTATTGCTGAGGTGGCCAAGACCAAAGAGGTATCCAAACCTTTATCACTTGTTAGCTTTTCAGTTGTTAATTTTCGGGACCAGTGTTTTTGCCATGCGGGCAAAATTTGCTGCTTTATCGATTGCACGTCCTGCACAAGTGACTTAATTTGGCCTCAATTTAAAAATATACGCTCTTTATCGGCATTCACCTCAACCTTAATTGCCTTTGACAGTTGTGTAACTCTTCAAATTAAAAGTCATAATTACGTTGTCATTTGCAGAGTTCTGTTTCTTTTATTGTATTTTTCTCTTTGTCCAACCCTGCAGCTCTATTGATCCTAATGTTGTTTCCTTGTCAGGGCCCCCGCACATTTGGCGGTGGAGGAAATGCAGGCGGCAATTTATCCAATGCTGCCTCCTCCTCCCGGAGCCGAGAGTCTTACCAGCAGAGGAGACGGGAGGACCGGGCTGAAAGAACAGAAAGCAGACAAGATGGAAACTACAGAGAGCTGGTGAGAACACAAACTATAATCCAACACCCCCCACACACACACACACACACAAAAACTTTGTTGAAATAATGGCTTTACCTCACATTACTGAAGTCCCAATTCACTGTAACAAAGCAATTTAAAGGCTCAAACTTGCTCTGTGTTCTTCTGTGGTTTCTTTAGTCTGGGTTGAAGTCTTATTTCATGGTTCACAGATTGGGTGAGGCATCGGTTATAATATTGTGGAGATGTAAATGGATTGGAGCCCTGGTGAGGTTTTCCAATCAAGTGGCAGTCCATTTGTCTTGCTTTTTGTTGTGTCCTGCCAGTTTCTCTAGTCTGAAGGGTTTGGGTTGAAGACATTAATAGGACAGAACGTAAAATTGTAGTGTTTGACGAGGGAGTAGTGTTTGCGATCGTTTCCAACGCCAACAGGCTCTCACAGGTAAAACAGAATTTAAAAGGGAGCTCCTGGGTGCGTCACACTAAACGTCTGCATTTATAACCTCGTAATTGTACTTATAATTATCATATGCATGTAATCTTCCTCTGATTTCCATACAACAAATATATTTCCTGTCATTTGTTGGGTAGGTTGACGAACGCGCTCTGAGGCACATCATGGAGATGGGCTTTAACAGAGAAGCTGCTCGACAGGCTCTGATGGACAATAATAACAACCTTGAAGTGGCACTGAACAGCCTACTGACTGGATCTTCTGGTAGCAGACCTGGCCCTGCGGCTGCAGAGTCTAACAAGCCACAACCCAGAGGTATACACACAAACACACACATACACACACACACAGCCCCAGATGCACCTTTAGCCCACTTTGGCCGCATAACAATTTATATGTCTGCAGAGCAAGCAGAGCCAGATTGAGGTTGGAGGAGTGATGTGGAGGTTCTTTAAATGCAATGAAAATCACCGGCAGCCTAGTTAAAGGTCCTTTGTGGCAGGGTTTTTTGTTGTTGCATTTACCAGAAATTGCAGGCACACACTTTATTGCTCTTTTCAAAAGCACACCTTAAGGTTTTAGATGGAAATTCTGTTTTAAATGCAGTCATTGCTTTGTGTCTGTTTCATTAGTGAAAATCAACCTGTTTTACCTTGAAACTTGCCCAATCACACTGAATTACTTAGATATTCTTTTTTCAAACCAGCTACTGGTACAGTTTACTCTAAAGCTATTTTAAATGTACAACACAAACTCATTAAAAGTAAATTCAGTTGAGTTCTCACGTGCAGGCTAATGCAGATAAAGTCACATACTTTATGTAGATGCAGGAGACCACAAAGTGTGCACATTCAAACTGATCGATTTAGTCTTTGTCAAAATAATGTTTTGTTTTTTTTCGCTGTGTTTTCTTCAGGCAGAGGAAAGGGAAGAGGCAGGTCCAGAAATGAAGATGATCAAGAGGGAGCAGGAGGAAGACCATCTGGACCGAGCACATTGTTTGACTTTCTGGAATCCAAAATGGGTGTTTTCTCCATTGATGGTGGGTTATATTCCAAGCTGTGGAATAGTGTGTTTTTTTCTTTTTAATCATTTTGGAAAAGAGAGAGACAAAGTGTAAGGGACATAGATGTGTGCAACTTCCAACCCAGTTCCTGTGTAGTGATGACTTATGGGAGGGCCTCTGGGAGAGCACACAAATTAAAGCAAAAGTATGGCTGATGTTTGTAGCACCTTTTGAAGCCAGTTCTTTAGGAGGAATCTACTGATTTCTAACTGAGCCTTGATTAGACTGAGACAGATGGCTGTTGTCAGGTCAGAAAAACTAAGACATGTTTCTGACAACAAGACATCAGCACTGGTCTGAAATACCAACCAAGCACTTGTTAGTATTCCTTTCACTATTTCTCCCATTATTGTTTTGCCATACTTCTTAATAAAGCTGATCTTTTCTTGTTTGCTTTTATCAGAGCCAAAGAGCCAGGCTCCACAGAGACATCACGAAAACAAAGGAAATTTCCACAACTCAGACTATCACACCAAAGACGCACCTCAGACCAAGTTCTCCTCGCATAATGACCATAGGCAACAAAGGAATGACAGACCGCCTCGCTTTCACAGGGACACTGATTTTCCCAAACCTGGCCAGGAGCCTCTCTCTAATTGTACAACCCCCCAAACGTCAGGCCAAGCCCAGCAGTGGAAGGGCCAGGAGAGGTGGTCACGAGGGATGTCCGATAGATCGCAAACTGACAAGAAAGAGATGCGTGACGATCAGATTTTTCCTTCTTCCTTCGTGTCTGCTTCCACTCATTCAAAAGACCTTCAGCAGCAGGTGGAGTTTAGTGGATCTTACAACCAACGGTCCAGAAATGGAGATGGTGGTGGGAATATGTCAGCGGCGTCTCATAGAAGAGGGGCACCCACATCAAAACTGAGCAATTTGGCGGGAAGTGAAGCGAACGGAAAAGGAAATAAACGTGTAGACAGAAATGAAGACTTCAACAACAGCAGGAGGAAGGGGAAGATGGAGAGGGCAAATTTGGATCACCCTGAGCGACAAAGGGATAGTGGTCCAGCAAACTTTAACTCAAAGGGAGGAGGCTCCGAAGTGGGGTCATCACAGAGTTCTTATATACCAACAGGAGATCCTTCTCATTTCCAAAACGGCGTTATAGAACACAAAAGAACTGGGCCGATCAAACCACAAACCTCGTCTTGTCCACCGAACAGGGAGCCGCCGCCCCCAAAGAGAAACAATGCTAATAACCCAGGGTCTAAAAGAAGGGGAGGTCAAGGCAAAGGACAAGGTCCTCGAGGATCAGAAAGGGGTCATATTTCTGAACACATGTGGAAACCTGGAGTTGAGTGTCTGGCACTTTACTGGGAAGACAGTAAGGTGCGTCATCCCTACATGTATGAGACAGCAATAGTTAATGATTGTAGAAAACTGCTGTATTTAAGATGGTTTTTTTTTTCTTTGGCTGAGCGCTGGTTTGACAGTTAAAGTTGTTTAAAATTCTAAAAATGAATCTGCGGGATTCGTTTTGTATTGACAGTGCCTTTGATTTGTTTTTCAAAGGTTTGTATTTGAGAGTAATGAGATTTCTGTTTTTTTCTGTCTGGTTGTGTGTGTGAAGTTCTACCATGCCAGAATAGATGCCGTTCATCCATCTGGCTCCACGGCTGTGGTTGTATTTAGCGATTATGGAAATTGTGAAGAGGTCCTCCTGAATAACATCAAACCTCTTGATGCTGATGTCATGGTAAGAAAATAGGGAAACATCCATCAAACTCAGAACTTGTTGGTTCATAGTAAATGAAAGCTACTAATTAAACTGCGATCAAGTGAGGTGAGGAAAGGTGATAAAATATGAATGAGTTCTAGGTGGATTACTCACAGTAACACATCACAACTGTATCAAATGTACAATGGCAGGAGGAAGATGATGGTTACTATGACAGTTCACTAGAGTTTCGCCGCGGGGGAGACGGCCAGCCTAGACGCACGCGACCCACGCAGCAGTACTACCAGCCGCCCAGGGCACGAGATTGATGTTTCTGCATTTACACGGGCAGGTAAATAAATGAGCAAGCATGTATTTTCTTTTCACTGGTGTCTAAGCACAAACCATGAATGTGTCTTATATAAAATAAATTAGAATTTCCCATTCATTTCTTTTATTTGTGGTGGTGGGAATCTTGAATTTTGTAATAGATATGGAAAATTCAAGACTTTTATTTCAGTCACAGCTGTAAAACATCTGTTTATTTTGAAGTTGTGTGGTCATGAGATATTTTGTGAGATTCCCCAAATACAATAACGTTTGTTATATCACATAATCTGTTAACCAAACAAATTATAACTTTGTTGTCTTTTGCTTCATCCATCAGTGTGCGTGTCCCTCATCCTTCCACGTTCTGCAACAATCCAGAGTGCTTCCTGAATTTTTAAGTGTCCCGATGGGCTTGGGCATACAGGACTTTTAAAAGGGCTCGCACATCATGCAACAATAAAATAAAATTTAAAAAAACACAAAACAAAACAAAAAAAAAATCAACTGACATGAGCTCCGGTTTATTTTGTCAAGGACATATCTACTGTACATGTTGTGAAGATTTGTTAAATGGCTGCTTCAGAATAAACAGTTATTATTAGTATGTAGCAGATCTGTTTTAATGCGTTTTGCTTTTAATTATTCAATTTTAATGATGAATAAACTAATGCAGAGGTGGAAAGGAAACTTCTCCGGGGTCCTTGGATTCATTTTGACTCCGTCAATTAATTTTAGCTGAGCTTCTAAGTTAACTTGAGTTTGGGCTATTTGATGACTTGGTAATTTTTTTCAAACCTACCCTAGCAAATTTGCAAGTTGTTGTCTTACAGCTTACCTTGCCTCTGACATTTTCTCCTCTGCGAGTCCAGAGCAAGCAGCTCAGGCTAATTTGTTGTGTTCTGTGAAGCAAATCCAAATGGTAAGACAATCTCTCCCTGCTGTAATAGAGATGGTCACACTGCAGAGATATCATTTTGCACATTACAAAAGGGGACTGTACCTAGCTCTTCAAGCACTGCGCACACTCTGCTGGCTGTTTATGGACTCGAGCAGTGTGGGAGACACGTTTTGCACATGAAGAAATAATCTCCACCTTCTGCTCCAGTTTCACTCATACCAGCAGTGGGGGATAAATGGACAATTCACCAGGGTTCAGCAGAAAGGTCACCGTGTTATTCTGTATCACTAGTCCAAAGGGTTTGCTTTATTTTCCAACTGAGGCGCCAGGCAAGCATAGATGAATAATTAACAGCTGGTAATATGGAAACCTATCCACCAGGGAGGAACTGAAAGTGAAGCTCTTGACAATGTTCTAGGGGACTGACTATGACACGGTGCCCAAATGAGAGGGGATTGATTTTCAATCAGATAAACGTATATTTTGGTAGAAGAATTAAGGCAGTTTCATACCGAGTATATTTTTCTTGACCCTGCAGGGAAATCATGTATAATGCAGCAGTTCTTGGGTTTAAGATGTTGTCAGTTATTAGTTTCAATAAATGCATGATTATTATGAGTGCAGGTCTTGATGCTGTAGATTATTAATCATTTTCTGGAAAGGAAAACCCTGTAGCTATTAGATCACTAATGAGCATTTGCTGTATATTGCCTTTGGTGAAGTAGGGAGTGTATAAGCACAGTTTTCAAGGTGTGAGCAGAGGCTCGGCATATGAATGGTAATATTTCTGAAACCACGAGAAATGCTGAGTGGGTGATCCAGCATAAACGTTAGTGTGACATGCCCTTTTGTTTCATATACAGTTAGAAAAAAAAAAAGACTGAAAGCTGGTGAGATGGCCTGGATTATATCTTGTTTTTTCATGTTTATGTAACTACACAGGCCATGTAATCTTGTTGGTGCTGTGATTAGAGTAAATCTAAAGCTTCAGATGCCGCACATGTTTTTCTGTGACAGACTGGTTGGATATGATCTCAATTATTCAGCATGCTACAAAACAATCTTGCATCATAACTGCTTCTTACATGGAAGCGTTTACAGTGGGAGTGAAATGTGTTGGAGAAGTAGTAGTACTACTAGTAGTGTTTGTGCTTGAGCCTGTTTTTGCACAGTCAGCTTAGTTAATTGCATTTCCTTTTACACTGGATCAGGAGACGGTGGCCTTATTATTGGCTAGTTAGCGCTGCTGCCTCACAGCAAAATATCTGTGTTACCAGGCAACAGTAGTATTACCTGTGGGTGCGAATCTCCACAGTTTAGCCATGTGACCAATTTCATACAAATGCTAGCATGATAATGCTGCATCGCTGCTATTACAGTGTTTACCACGCTAACTAGAAAGTGACTGACATCCACAGAGCTATGTGGCGAGTGATTTAATCATACATGTATTTAAGTATTGTTTGTGACACACTGATACAAGATTGCTCATTTCTGCGTTGTCTTTACCAGGCCTCTCTGAAACTGCAACCTGATAACCTTTAGCAGCAGGAGGAATACTTTTCACTCCTTGAGAGGTATCAAACCTCTTTCCCACATTAACATCCCCATTGCTCTGCCCCTTTCATTTCCCACCTGCCTCCCTCCTCCTCCTCCTACCCTCATTCACAGCTGTTGGCCATTATCTTCTTGCCTACCTGACCCCCTCCACCATCACCATTGTACCTTTGTGGCAGTGACATTTGAACCTAGCGATCCTGTTAAATGCAGCCTTTCTTACATAATTTCTACATTGGCCCCAACAAACCAATCCATTCTCTTCTTGTGGAACAGTGGGGGGTGTAACCTCCTTTCTAGGAGGTTACATGAAAGTGACTCAGAAGAGAGCAAATTTCCTTTCTAGCATGTTTGATAGGTCAACTGGTTTAACAGAAGGAACTTGTTTTTTATTGGGTGTAGCATGCAGTTGTTAATCCAGTAAAATTATCATTACGATATTATTCAAAGACTACCATCCAATTTCTTCCACTTATCCAATTTTGGGTTTTGGCAGGTTACTGGAACCTATCCCAGCTATCATAGGCTGAGAGGCAGCGTGCAAAAGCCCCAGACTGGATTGAAACCCAGGATCTTCTTGCTATGAGGCAACAGTGCTAATGGCAGCAACTTGAATTGCTTATTTTTTAACCAAGGAAAGAAAACACTATTATCAGCAATAATCTTGCTGACAAGGTAACAGCTGCTGGTGTGGTTATTTGGAAATTTAAGAATTATAAAATTAATCGCCTTCAGTCTGGAGCTTCATTCAAAATCTTGCCTCATTGGGTGAGGATGGTCATGAGAAAGGTGTTGTGGTCAGATGAAACTGAGATCCAGCTGTTTGGAATCAACCTGACCCTTTGGAGGAAGAGCCAAAGAGCACCATTCCCACAGTCAAGCACGGAGGTGGAGGTATGAGGTATTGTGGCAGTTTTTCTGCTGAGTGAACATCACAACTTCAACACATTGAGGGGCCAAAGTACAGGGCCATGTACCATAAAATCTTGAACGAGATCCTTCATCACTCTGCCAGAACACTGAAGAATGGTCTTGGGTCTTCCTGCATGGCCATGACACAAAACATACTGCAAATCAATTTATAACGTCTATAATGTTTTTCTGGATTTTTGGTTGATATTCTGTCTCTCATCGGTAAACTGAAAATACATTTCTTGCATCTTCTTTGTAAGTGAACAAACATTATTAACACTTGATGGTGGACAAGTTGAAATGCCTGCGGTGAGTTCACATGTTCATGGGTCATTCTCTTTTTCTTACTTGTGGAAGGCTTGGATTTGTCATTTGCATGTGAATCAAAGTATATAAAGCCAAACCACCATCTGGCAGATGTCTACACCACTAACATACAAAACAAGTGCCTTCTTGTTTATGCTGTGCTGGAGTCTCTCGGAAAATGTGATTTGTTTCGCAAAGCACTTACCATTATAACAGCCACAGTTCTGGACAGGATGTAGAGTGCTACTGTCACTTCCAGCGTTTGCATATGATCTACCACTTTGCTGCTGAACAGATGCAAGTGGTATAGTATCTGATTTGAATGAGGTTTTAGTGTTCGTGTTTTACTTTGTGTTTAGGTTTTAGGCATGACTTAGTGATTTACAGCTCATATCATTTTTTTGTTTAAAAGAAAGCAGTTATTTTATGTTAGAAACATGATCTATGCAGGTAAAAAATGGGACAGCTGACCTCTAAACACTTTAAATTGTTTTCATGGATGGATGGTGACTGCATGTGCAACTTGTGACGTCCACGCAGCATCATAACCTTTCACACTTAACACTTTCGGCATGTGCAGCGCTCTGCAATCAACCGAGAAATATTACTGCTGAAAAAAAAGCACTGCCAGAACACCAACTGATGATGAAGTAGAGTTGTAGGAAGTAGCCTCATAAACTCAAGCTTTCTGCAGAAAATCTCATCTTTTCCATTTATTGTGGCTATTTCCCTGCACAACTTCTGTGCCATCTGGGAATCCCTATGCTGCTGCATTGATGGATTGTAGTGATGCCTCTGGAGGCTCACAGACTTGTGCCTCCAGCTCATTTGTTGTGCCAGCAGCACTGCACACACCAGGTTACAAAAATTGGGAGGGCTGCAGCCAGCTGAAACACCACCAAAGCATCTTATGTGCCAGCAGTAATGATGTCACTTTTGGAGTCTGCTGCTGTTCACAAGCACGACAATGGCAGTGGTATAAATTAAGTATTATAGTTCAGACAAAGAGTCATTGAATTTGAAGCCAACAAATTCAAGGAGAAACCAATATAAACAGACATGAATTAAGCCCCGGCCTGTGCTAAGATAAAAATTTAATGAGTATCTAAATCGA
Source organism: Pundamilia nyererei (assembly GCF_000239375.1). NCBI lineage: Eukaryota > Metazoa > Chordata > Actinopteri > Cichliformes > Cichlidae > Pundamilia > Pundamilia nyererei. The sequence continues at coordinate 1,673,305 of NW_005187412.1, read as the reverse complement.
AAAATGTTTTTAGTTCAGGACTTAAGTTAGCATAATCAGTCTCAGAAAACAGAGTCAAAGTGACTTAAAATCTGCCTCCTTTCCACTGATGCAGTGCCAGTACCTAATGAAGAATTGTTCTATCAGTGATTGATGCCAGTAGCTAAAAGCTGACCTCCCCGACCTTCAATGGGTGATGAAGCTGATTGTAGAACAAGAGCATCTTGGTGTGATCAAAAAGTCACACAAGTCTTTGTTTAAAAAGCTAAACCCATACCTATTTTTTGTTTGGTGGTTAGTCACTGCAACCACCTCTCTGTGAAGAGCCTTCACCATTCTTCTCTCCTCCTACATCTGGGTTCCTCTCTGAAAGTGAGTAGTGCTTGAAGCTTTTCAGAAGTCTTTTTCCAAGTTTTTCTTTGGACATTAGCTGGGTTTTTTAAACTCATTTTTAGTCCAGTCCATTTACCTGAGTGTTTTCTTGTTGTTGTTTATGAAGTCACTTAACATTCACCTCTGATTCATTCAAGCATAACAAAGACACCTAACTCAAGAGATGGATCAATGTTGTAACTACACAAGACAGGCAGCTTAGCAACCAACCAACCTGAAATTGTATCTTTAGGCATTTTGTTACTAATTTGTTTTGTTAAAAATACTAAAAATTGCCAAAGGTAACACAGTTTGACTGAAATAAAGTAGCATTTTTATCTCAACAAAGTGATTCCCAAAGACCTATTAACTGAAAACTGGGCATATGTTGGCATGATGCGCAGCAACCCTTAAAACATTAGAGGGAACTGGACAAGCAGAGGACTTAAGAACAAGTGGTAGGCTTAAAAAAACGATATATAGCAGATGAACAGGACCTGAAAGCTAAATCTTTAAGAAATAGGAAAAAAAACAAGTCTGAGAGATGCATGTGGCCCTTCAGTTGATTAATCTACAGGGAACATAAGAAATAGACTAAAAATCAGTGGCATCAGATCTTATAAACTTATGAATGAAAATTTGAAAATTTGAGTTCAAATCATTTTCATTAACCATAGAAATGATTATGATGGCAGCCCACAGCTGAAGAAGAGCTTTTGATGTATTTAAGACGTCTGTAGTTTTCAGTCTTCAGTTTTATTTGTCATATGCAAGTTAGCACAGGGTCAACACTGCAATGAAATGTATTTGACAAGCAGAAGACAGTCGCTCAGCAGAATGGTACAGTAGGGGGGGCAAATGGGATATTGCACAGTTACGTTTTGTAGTTTGTACAGCATTGCACTTTTTTTTTCTTAATATAAATACCAATAAAGTGGAGTGACCAGTGTAGATTGTACAGAGTACTTGTGAAGCTGCAGGGTAGCTTCTGAGTGCATCCTGTGGAGTGTGTTGTGTTGTGGTTGAGGTGTCGTATGGCTTGGTGGTAAAAACTGTTTTTAAGTCTTGTAGTCCGAGCAGACAGGCTCCTGTAACGTCTGCCAGATGGTAACAAGGAGTACAGCTGATGTGCTGGGTGGCTGTGGTCCTTGATGATGCTGTGTGCTTTACGGAGGCATCGCTGGAGATAAATGTCCTGAATGGCAGGAAGCCTCGTGCCAGTGATGTGCTCTGCTGCCTTCACCACCCTCTGTGGTGATTTGCGGCTGCTAGCAGAGCAGCTTCCATACCAAACTGTAATGCAGCTCATCAGCAAGCTCTCAATTGCACACCTGTAGAAATTTAAGGTCATGTTAGCGTTCATGCCAAACTTCCTCAGCCTCCTCAGGAAGTAGAGCCGCTGGCGAGTTTTCCTGATAGCAGTGTCTGTGTGAAGGGTCCAGGAGAAGTCCTCGGTGATGTTGACACCAAGGAATTTCTCTTTCGACCTTGACACTGGTTATGTGGATGGGCTGGCGTTCCCTGACTGGTCATTTCCGGTAGTCCACTATCATTTCTCTAGTTTTGCTGATGTTGAGAGACAGGTTATTTTCCAGACACCACTTGTACAGTGCCATGTCTGCAGAACTAATTCTGACAAAATATAAAGAAATAAGGGATGGCTCAAGACTTCTACACAGTGCTATATTTCTTTTGGGCTATGTACCCCAAGAGTTAGACTTTACTCTGCATTTGCTGAAACATCCTTAAGTGCATGAGGGGAGAAACAACCTAAACAGTTGCTTGTTATTGAAAAGGCACCCCATTGAAATGGCAGGATCATTGCTCACCACCTGCCCTACACGCCTGAACTAGCTCTCTGCATCATTGTCTTCTTCTTCCCCAGAATAAACTACACAAATCTTACACCTACTGCAAACGTGCACCTGAAAGTGATGAAAACAAGACTACCTTGTGCTCTAAACTCTGTAACACTTCTCACTACCCCTCTGCTTACTAACTGAGCACTGACTGACCGTGAAGTTTGACTAAAATCTCTTTTTAGTGCACTATAGGAAGAAAAATTCTGCTGATAGATTAGCAAATACGAATAAACAAACTCCATATATTTCTGGACCAGTCATGGTGCTCATTTAATCACTGCAACTGACATTTTTATGGAACATTACTTACTAAATGAAAAAATAAAGTTTGGCTGACTTACAAACTTCAGTGTTATGACTTCAGTGTTATTACTTGAGCTGCAGTTCAGAGGCTCAACGCTTAATGAGCAAGATGGGTGCCGCTTGTCAGTTCTAATGGCTGTTTTCTGTGTGCAGCAGACCATGGCCTATGTGGGTCATTCTTCAAACATCCTGCCAAACATTTGTTGCCAAGCACCCCTCGTGTTTCTCATAACACATGACAATATAATGGTCAAATGGGGCCAGTTAGTTTGACCAAAGACAGTATGGACTAAGGGTGAATGATGAATCAGCAGCAGGGTATTGATCTTTGCCTTTACCACATATGGGTCTACACAACAAAGCAAACAGAGTAAAGCACCTTTCAGTCACTTTTATGGAGCCTGTCCAGTTACACCTAATGGCTACATGTCACATGAAGAAGTAGAACTATTGAGTTGAGCTCATGCAGCTGACTTTGTTGTTTTTACTTTTTCATTGCTACTTATAAAAAAGACCTGCAGTCATATTTTCATTAAGTGACCTGTAAATCAGTGAATCTCGAGTATTTTCATAACACAACAATTCAAAATCATCGGGATTTCATAGGGGATTGTCTCTTATGCTAAAGTGAGCTGTGAGGACAGTTGCTCCTGACAAAACTGTACCTGCAGGCACAGAGGACCAAAGGCTTCATTCTTTGGTTGTTGCTCACATAATCTTATGGCCTCTGTAGCTCCGACTCCAGTCCTCCAAAGCAAGCAAAAAAAAACTTTTAAACGAAAGAGCTGCTGGTATGAGCATCTGCTTGCTACTGATAAAAAGACTGCCAGCATCAGACATGATGTGACATGGCATACTGGTCAGTGACTGAAGCTTCTGATCAAAGGCATCTGGTGATCTAAAACGGATTTTTCCGTATGGTGTTAGAGGTCAAGGGAGACATTTTTTTCATCATGGCGCAGCAGGGCAGCACGTTGGAATCGAGGAATCTAACAATGGGATTTCTCTCTTTGCTCAAATGATGTATTTAATTGTTGATTTGTAAATGCAGTAGGCAATAAATGTCCATTTTCTCCTTCTTGTCTCTTGGTAGTTCTTTTTGTTTTGCTTTGCTATTGATAAGGTGCAGGATAACAAGACTTCACTCAAAGACATTAAATCAAAAATGTAGTCAGTTTGTAAAAGCTCAGCAAAAAGGATTCACTTTATTGCTTTTGCTTTAAAGGTCTAATTACCATGAAAAAGGAAAAACATGGAATAAAATGCAAAATAATCACTAGAATTTTGCATTTCTGCTTTTTTATCGGTGCTTACTCATATCATTTTCCCCAGAATCCCAGAAACACCAGCACTGGCATCAGATCAGTCATAAAGAATCACAAAAACTGATGAGCCTCACTCTTTTCTCAGCTGTCAGCGATGTAAAGGAAGTTTTCTTTCCCTACATCATTGCAATCAAGATCTTTAAAAAAACACATACTGGAGCTACAGTCTATTGCACAATTTGTTTTATGTCAGTACACATTGGAATAGAACAGACAAACGCCTTTGTTTTATTTCTTTGAACTTTATTTGAATGTAATTTTATCAAGGATCTTCTTTCACAATGTTACTCAGTTGTCCTTTATTCCAATAAATCTGTTGCAATACTTGAAAGAACACAGAAGGCTTGCTAGATAGAAAAACTGCTTGTCTGGGCAGATCAGGTGACATAAAATAATAAAAAAAATCCCATCCCACTTCTGGCCTCTTGTGTTATTTCTTCAGCTTCTGGTTCCATGGCTTTCCTAATTAGGTAATTACTGTATGTTGTGGAGGTAGTGAATTGTGAAGAGCAGATCCTCTTTTGACCCAGAGGGAAAAGAGACTGTTTTTGGTCCTGCCATACAAAAACTGTGAGTACAACCCCTTGGGCAAGGCTAGATTCAGCTTCGAGGGTTTTAGAAATGAGATAATTTCCACGGTGTGAGAGGACTTGGTGAATCATGCTGAAAACAGAGGTCAGGACTGTGCTGGAAAATGAGCTACCAACTTTTGGGGCTGACATTAAGACTCTAATGTGTTCAAACAGAATTGAAATAGTTTAAACTTTAATGTCTCAGGAGATACCATGAACATATGTTTGGAGGAAAAGTATTTGATCCCCTGTTGAACTAATAAGTTTATCTACTCACAAAGAACCAAAATAGTTTATGGTTATTTCATTTTAATTGAGAAAGACAGGATATCAACCAAAAATCTAGAAAAATAAAAAAATAGCTATAAGTTATAAGTTGATTTGCATGTCACTGAGTGAAATAAAAAATTGATTCCCTACAATACAACCAGAATTCTGTCTGCTACAGACTGGCTGTGTGCCCATGTTGCATACAGATTGCAATCAATCAATTACAGATACTTCTGATCTCATCTCGTTATATCTATAAAGCCCTCTCCATCACCATGGGAAGACCAAAAAGTTGTCATGAGTACTAAAGTTGTCAAGATGGTAGACCTGCTCAAGGTTCAATAGGCTACAAGACTGTCAACAAGACGTTTGGTGGAAATATAAAATTAAATGTTCTCTTGCTGGAGATCCATGCAAAGATCTCCCCTCATGCGGTGAAGATGATCACGAGAAAGGCGATGGATCACCCCAAACCTACACAGGAAGAGCTTGTTAATTATCTGAAAGCAGTTGGGGCCACAGTCAACAAGAACACCACTGGCAACATACTACAGTAATGGAGAGCACTGAAAAGGGTCTGGGACAGGTCTTCAGGCATGATAATGACCCCCCTCCCCCCCAAATATTGCCAAGGCAAAAAAGGAGTAGCTAAAGAAGTAGCACAAGACTTTATGGGGAATTTTGTGGGGTCAGTAAAGCTCCCATCTCAGCAACACTGAAGGATTAAACAGTTATCACAAATATCCCCCTGGATGGCATTAGCCATTTCAGTATTAGCAATTACCAGAGCAACATTAGCTGTCTTTTGGAGCTAAACAGCATTCGGTATCAGTCCAGTCTGTTTGTAACATTAGTAGGCAGTATTAATTTAACAGGATAACACAAATATTCTCTCAAAGTCTGTGATTGAAGCTGAGAAACATTAATGAGCAAGTAAAAAGAAACAGCGGCCTACCTTACCAACTCTTTCTGATCAGCACCACAGACAGGCCAGAAGCACAGCACTATTGTAGACTTCCTAACAGTAGTGTTGTCCTTTATGCATTTTTGCACTATATAAGAGAATTTTAAAATATTTGCCATCATATATCTATATGTATAAAATGAAGAAATAGTGGAGTTATTAGAAGAGCATTAATAATGAATCTGAACTTGAGTACAGCTAGGCGTGTTTGGCCACTCTTCTAAATAAACAGAATTCTATACATGCTTTTATCTAATTTTACTTGTTTTTTTGCACTTGCTTCCTTTCTACAAAGACTGAAAGTCTGTTAATCAATGCTTCTTGACTCTTTGTTACAGAGACCAGAGAAGGGCACAGCAGCAGAAGAGACACTCATCATAATGGAGTACTCAGTATCAGTTGGCAAGCATATTACAGTCATTCTGTATAATTTACAGTGCTAGCATGGACTAATGGTTGTATAGCTGGTATGCTAAAATGCTTTGGTCAGGCATATGTTTCTGTTAAAAATTGTAAATGGGTTGCATTTATATAATTTTTTCAAGTCTTATCGACCAGTCAGTGTGCTTCACAGTACAGGCCATGTTCACAGTTTTCTTCATACAACGTTAGTATCCAGCGTCCTGTGCAGGGTGAACCCCGCCTCTCACCCTATGGTATCTGAGATGGGCTCCAGCCCCCCTGCGACCCTGAAATGGATAAGCAGAAGAGAATGGATGGATGAATTTTTCCACAAAATTCTTTTCCCACTACAGTGTCTGTCGGAGTGAATCTCTTAAAGATACAGTGGTTATAGGTATTAACAACCCTTGTTTGCCTAAATAAATACCACCGATCACGAACACCTATACCATGTACAATCACAAAATTTGGGTCCAATGTGTCACCTGCACTTGTTGCAGCTAAATTTGGTCGATGAAATACCTAAAATCTCTCAAATCCCAGGTTTAACCTGTGGACAATAGAGATTAGCACTGCAGCCAAACTACGATCAACAGAGATGACTAGTGCCATGCGGCTTTTTTCCACTAAGAGGCTTATATTTCATAGAAGGTTATCTCTGGTCATATGTAATTTACACTGCAGTTATTAAGCATAGCCACCACCATGTTTAGTTTCTGCATTCAGAAAAGATTATATTGGAAATACACAGTGGGGTGTTAATTTAAACCTTACAAAGTGACATGTAGGTATAATGCACAGCCACTGACACCTGTTAATTCATACTAAGTAGCAGACTGCCAAAATTACACCTCTCAATAAGAACTGTATCACATTAATGCAGATCAGGAGCATTATTTGTCCAAGATGCAAGTTAAAAATGCTCCCAAAGGTCTGAGCATGCAGGTGACTGAAGGTACCTCAGAACATTTTAACCATAATACAGATGACACTGTTTTTACTGCAGTAAATACTCCTATCTAAATTTCTTTACATATACTTCCATTTATTTTTTCATTATTTAGGTTTTTTATATTTTGGAGTGCTATTACTCAACAAGAGAAAATTGCCTTGCTCAAAAAGCGTCTCATCCGAGCTGGCAGAGCATCTAGACCTCATGCATGTGTTTATACTCCTGTCTGCTTAAGAGTGAGTTGGCACTCTGCTGATCAGAGGTGTGTAAAATTGCCAACACAGAGACACAAGGTGAAAACGAGTGCAACAGTACTCATGCTGAGTTAGTCACCAGTAAAAATGACACATTAGCTTGCACAAATAGAATGCTTAAGGACGTTTAAGGGTGTTCTTTTGGGGAAGATCTGCATTGGGAATGTTTTCTCCCTCCTGTGCTCCAGATTGAAGACTAGAATAATTTAACTGCAGTGTTCTTTCAGTGATTGCCTTCTGTCTTGTGTTACCTATCAATATCTATATTTATTTTTTTTAAATAAACTGAGGTTTAGTTTGAATTTGCAGCTCATAATTAGACTGAAAATGAAACCATGCAGTTGATAAGGTATGTAAAAGCATAGTAAATATAACATATGACCTGTAAATGTATCAGAATGCATAAAGTCAAGCTTGTGAACAAGAAAAACCTCCAACTGGGGGCATAAACTATGAGCTCGCAGCTGGAAGGTTTTTCATTAAGCAGGCTACAATACATTTGTTAGTTACATTTGTTAGTTATTTGTTGAAGGAAAAGAACAACATTCATTCTACAAGAATTATACTCGTATACTGTTACTGCCTGATTTCTTTCCCTATCTCGTCTTCTCTGCCAGGCTGAACCGTTTCTTTTTGTTGAGCTGACACCTTGAGTGTATCTGATAGCTCCACTTATAGTCATGAAAACTTAAATGTGTGTTCACTTACTGTCAGGTTGGAGCCAAGTGAGTGATCCAAACACAAACCTATCGAACACTTAACCTACACTGATGGAGATTTTGTTTTATCACCACTGGAAGTGTTATTTATAGCTACTGCAGCTCACCATAGAAATCTGTTTAGTTGTTGCCAGCTGAGTTAAAGATATTGTTGGATTCAACCTGGATATTATTCTTCATTTCCAAAGTCAAAACTCAATATCTGATTTAAAAAGTGTTAAATACCTGTCACTATACTGCATATGGAAGCCATTTAAAATCTAATTATGATATGTATATTTTATATGGAATAGGTTGAAGCGCTTCCTGTGTGCCATTTACATTTTTTTAACCACATTTTATCCTCTCAGCTACTGAGTGTGTTTTCAGTGGCACCTGATTGTAACTGTGATGTTGAATTCTTGATTCTACTTACTTGCCCCAACCAGTCATCTGAGCTCAAGTGTGTCATATGCAGTATTATTTGCCAGAGTGGTCCAAATGCATCCCACTGACATCTGATAATCCTCCACATTCTTGCAGTCCTAACAGGCACTAGGGCAATTACAAGAACTGCGTCACACAAGTGGGCACTTGACTGCTTACTGCAAGTGTGGGTTTTGAGAGGGACCCTTGGCAGCAGTGAAGTACACCTGAGTATGGTGGACTCGGGAGTTTATTAGTCAGACCTGCAAGATCATCTCACTCTCATCTCCCAGCTCGCCAGCTGACATTTCTCATTTTGATTTGTGTTTCAAATCCGTGCACTTTCACACCCCATAATATTTATAGACAGTGCGTGCATAGGATTGCATTGCTTTGTGTGCCTAAAATAGTATTATTTAAGGACTATGTGTTGTTTGCTCTCTTTTGAGCTGGGGCGTGAAAGCACTCATCCAAAGTTCATTGGAGAATGTTACACAAGCATGCAAATGATTTGTTCCTGATCACTCTGTTTGTTGCCAGCCGGAACATATGACTAGTGTCTCTAATCCTCCCTGTAAAAGAGCAATGCATCGTGCATAATACTTCAACTGGTCAATCCTGAAATATTACAGGAGACTCTTTTTAGTGCAAAGCCATAATGAACAGTGAAGTCATACTCTTTGTTGCTGACTAAAATGAAGGGAATGTAAGGAATACAATAAGCATGCATCTGAAAAAGTGCACTTTTAGTAGTTTGTATTTTTACTATTAATTACAGAAATGCATGTTTTCCTAGCATGTAGCGAAGCTCAGGTAAAATCAAACATCAACTTGTTCTTCTAAGCCTAAAAGGTGATCCAAAAATCAGGGCCAAAAAGGTTGGCCTACAAAACATGTTAAATGAAATAAAAGTAATTTAATTATTTTGCTGAAGCAGAGGACATATTTATTTAAATCTCTGCATCTGGATTTTATCAACCTGTCCTGGGAGTTAAAAAACCCCAAAGCCTCGTGAAAAAAAAAGAAGCAGACATGGTTTAAGTTTATTTAAAGAAGAAACAACGATGGAACAAAGCACTGGGCACAAAATTTTAGGTTCCATATGGCATTAATTGCAAAACTTGAAGCAAAATGAGCTGCATCATAAACATTTATTTCTCTAGCCACCTGTTCATCTGTCTATATTTGTCCTTTCTCTCTGCTGCCTCGAATCTGTGCTCATTTCTTTCATTTCTGTGCCTTTTTCCTTTGTTTCTTTGCTCGTCACTGTCAGGTCAGAAGGTAAAAACAAAGTGCAAAGGGATTAATATGTTCACTCCTGTTTTTCTCTTTCTGTTGCCCTTTTATTGCCATCCAATTAGTAGTGTGCAGCCCTGTTGTCTCAGCTGAAATTTCAGCTCTTATTGGCATTACCCACTGCAAAACAGGAAAAGCGTGACATTTCGAGTATGTTAAATTAGTTAACTGGCAGATTGTACCGCACATGTTTGTGTGATGTGTGAAACCATAATTCAGCCTCCTGTCTACCCATTTCCAAATATGGTATACTTTTTCACTTACAGTGCAGCAGATCAGTGACCAGCATCACTCAGAGGGCAAATAAAAGAAATGAAGACAGAGCTTTTTTTTTTTTTTCGAAAAACTTTCACATTTTATTCACCAAATTAGGCAAGTAGACTTAGTGCCCCTTGAAAGAAGAAATGGCTTCCTGAAATGCATGAATGGCTGATATTAACAAGGAACACTCATCTGGCACTCCATTAACTCAGGCTAAACCTACAGCTCAGTGAGACAGCTAGACAATCAGACCATATAGGGCACCTGTCTTCTAAGTCTTTAATACACTTCTACTTTTCTAGGAGAGGGAGAGGGAACACTTTACTTGCAATGCGACATATATTCAACACAGATCTCCTTCAACCTTGAATGAAGTGCATTATAGTCTCTTTAGTACTTTGTTTTCTCGTTTCTGATTTTACAGCATGCCATCCACAAAGCAAAGAAGAACTCCTTTATTTCTTTTTTAAGTGGTTAAAAAAATAAACCACTTAAACCTGTGCTTTCAATTCAAGGATAGATAGTTTTAAGCAAACAGGACATGCCCAATACAAAGGCACTGTGGTCACTAACAGGGTGTTAGTGACCACAGTGCCTATATGACATATATACACTCAACACCTTTTGTAGTACCAGGTTGGATAATAACCTTTAACATTAAAAACTGCTCTAATCCTCTGTGACATACATTGAACGAGGCGCTAGACAGTCCTCGGAGATTTTGCGTCATATTATTGTAGATTTATCAGCTTTTATGATGTGAATCTCCCATTCCCTCAAATCTCAATGGTCATCTATCAGATTGAGATCTGGTATCTGGAAGTCATCTCAATGCAGTGAACTCTCAAGAAACCAGACTGAGAAGATTTGGGCTTTGTCACACGGTGCGTTAACCCTGTTAGAAGCAGCCATCAGGAGATGGGCACACTGTGGTCATAAAGAGATGGATGGATGGTCAGAAACAATTCTGTTTTTACTAAGTGGCCCAAAGTGTGCCAACAAAATATCCTCCACACCATTAAGCCGCCACCAGTCTGAACAAGGCAGAATAGATCTAACCATTTGCATCGTTTACACAACATTTTAAACCTACCATCCAAATGCGGCAGCAGAAACTGAGACCAGTCAGTATTTTTTTTATCTTCTATTGTCTGGTTTTGGTGATCCTTGTGATTCTGGCCTCAGTTTCCTCTTCTGAGCTGGCATGTGTGGCACCTAGTGAAGTCTCTGCTGTTACAGCCCATCTGCTTCAAGGCTGTATGTGTTTTGCTTTCAGAGATACTCTTCAGCAGACCTTGATTGTAACAAGTGCTTATTTGAGTTACTGTTGCCTTCCTATCAGCTTGAAGGAGTCTGGCCTTTCTCCTCTGACATTTGGCATCAAGAAGGAATTTTCATCCCAAAGACTCACACAAGTTTTGAAGCCACTCACAATTTCACAGCTGGGTTACATGTATGGTGGCCGATGGATAGTGATCTAAAGCCCACCCATAGCGTCTGTTAACAAAGCTGTAGTTTTCAACATGATACTTTTTCAAAATATCAAAGCACTGAGGAGCACTGATAGAGTCACAGTTTTTTCTGCAAAACAACCACAACTAATTCCATTAACATATGCAGTCACTATCTTGACAATTCATAACAAAGGTAATGCAAGTACAAAGTAAAACTGATGACAGGTGGAAAGGAACCTTTTTAGAGTTACCTTGATAGTCACACCCATAATCCCATAACAGGATTTCCTCTGGCGCTGACACCAGTGTTCTGTACACCTTAACATCTCAGCTGCAAATAACAGAGAGTGGAAAAAGGTGATATTTGGTGTGGACATGAATATTAGCCAGTCTAGGTTCTTCTATGCATTTTGGTCTTCTGTTCACATGGAAAATTGCACAAATATCTGTGAACCCAGCATTTTCTGACTGAACCACAACATTTTATGCCATGGAATGAGAACACACTTATATCAACTAAAAACGGTTGAGGTGAGGTTGACTTTAACTGGGCACTTGAGTTGCAGAAGAAAGAAAACAAACAGACAAAAAGAACAGTTGTCAAAAGTATATCAGCTCTAAATTAAGTGGCTTTGAGACCTTTGAAATGGCTTTTCACCAGTGCGCAAAAGAAAATATTAATTAAGTTCCCCTTTGCCAGCTGTGTCATCTTTTAAAAGGATTTGTGTAGCTGTGTTCCCTATCAGTTTGGAAGGAGACACGGGAGAATTAGAGTCAGCTGAGAGAAGGAAGAGAAAGTGGATGGGGAGTCAGTGGTCTGTGAAATCAAGCACTCTTTTAAAACAGGAACCGATGAGCCAGCGATCTTGTAGTCAGCTAATCAGAGAATTCTGATTCATTAAAAATGTTCGACTTGTTAGTTAGCTCTCCTTAGAAATCTGTTTGCTGCTCCAGTTAAACAGAAGCATTAACCAGCAAGCATCAAGTGCATCGTTTGGAAGAAAACCAGTTTAACAGTTGGTACGAGTGGAAATGATTGCTCCAAGGAATGGCTGCTTGATTCACTTTACAGTAAGCCCCATTACAGCTTGGAGCTTGTTGACTTCCTGTTACATTCCAGAAAAATTGCTAATGGGTGAGGGGAGTAGCAAATGTTAAATGTGGGTGAAAGAAAAAGCTAAAGAGAGCAGATAAAAAAAAAACAACATTAGTTTTTTTGTTTTATTTGTAAGATGAGGTAACTACAAGCACATGATCAGACAATACAGAAAAGATATGGCTAAACAAACCAAAGCAAGACACTACTCACTTGTAGATCAAAACACCACTAAACTCACAATCAGAACTCAAAGTACACCACTGAAGCTCACCACTCACCAAACGCTTTTACAGCAGTGTGATTGTGAGTGGCTCCTCAGGACAAATGGGAATCGGAGGGGAAGATTGATAGCAACACCACAAGCCACCGATCAAAAAGAATACTATTCTCTCTTATGAAATCAAGGTGGGCCCAGCTTTAAGGGTTGTTTAGGCCCTGAAAATGTTGTCTATATGCCTCTGGGTTAAATTTGTAGTCTAGCAAGATGGCACTCTTTAGTTTTTAATCTTGTCGCCAGTACATTGCTGTAGCTTTTTGCACAAAGGCCTCAGAGTAAGTCTCTATCAATACAAGGAATGACTGCCTTTTGCATTTCTTGTTTATAGTCTAACAACAGAGGATGACGTTTAATGGGGCTGAGATTTGCTTAAAGACAGGAAAAGACTTAAGGCTGTTGGTTTTGTATCTATAGTGTACGTATTAATGGGGGATTTGTGCGTGGTGAGGATGCGGACATGCATGAAAGCTATCTGGCCTGACTTACTGCATTGTGCAAAGGAGGAACACATTCCTCAGTTAACTTTATGTAATATTTGTTAGGACTGGCGAGTCATTTGATTAAAATAACATATAAATAACCAAATGCAAGTGTAAGACTGATGTTGAAATTTTTATCCCCAAACAACAACAACAACAACAAAAAACAGTCAGGGGAGTCATCACTAACAAATGACTGCAATTTATAAAGAACCTGTGTATGAATATATTAGTAAAAACAGAATAGAAATTCAAATAGTAATCCATTTTGCAAAAATGACCCTAGTATATGTGCCACCTGTGCAAAATTATTATTACATAATTATTCCGAGTAGTAATGGCAAAAACAAACATGCACACCCTCCTAAAGATTCAGCTGTGTGCATGTAAAAATACATTTGTCAAAGCTCACCTGTGGCTGAGATCCCCACAGCACCAGCAGCACAGGTGCAATGTAACACTGTGCTGTAAATCTTATGTTCTAGTTCAGGCTCTTTCGCCTGGTAACAAATATTGTGGTGCACACTCATTTTCACCTCAACACAACGTGCTGAAGAAATTAGCCAAAGCAGGTCTGTCCTGATATAATTCTTCTATTGTTCTGAACTATTCAAATGTCACTAAAATGCCATTCTTACCTTTGACTATATAGTTGCATCAATACACTTCAATTACAGATCATATTCAACCCCAAGCACAGAGCAGTATTACGTGTCTGTCAAAGACAACCGTTCAGCACGGTTCAAACAAGGAGAAGCAAAAATCCTTTTAAAGGATTGTAAATGAGTGAGTCATGCTTAGTTCCATGGTCAAAATAGACTAGAATCATCTGAATACACACCCAAAACATTAAGCTAGAGTATAATTTTTGCTCTTAGCCATTGAAATAAAACATCAGAATAGAAAATACAAGTTTCTAATATTGCATACAGTGGCAGAACAGGACAATATTAAATTGTAAGAAGTCGTGAGAAAAAAAAAAGAAGTTATTCTGAAATAAATTGACGCAGTTAATTCCCTAGAAGCCCCTCTGTGTTTTGCTGGGATGAAACAGGATGAAACTGAGAGAAAAATAGGGATGGAGGACTAAAGAAAATTAGTAACGTAATCCACAGCAGGATCAAAAGAGTGCGATTGGATTATATTTTGTTGCATCAGAGCAAATAAAAGATGTTTCAGATCAAAGGCAGTGATTTTCAGTGGGGGAATATGGAGATGCATTATTGAAGATTGAACAAAGTCCATTTGTGTGTGCGTATGCATGTGTGTGTGTGTGTGTGTGTGTGCATGGGGTGGTGTTGGTGGTGGTGGTGGTAGGGGCGGTCGTATTTGATGTCATAACTTGGGAAACATAGCCTCTCTTATTCAGCAGAGCTCTGTAACTCTACCTGGGCCTCTCATTGTGTCTTTATTTGTTTGATTTCAAGGGAGGGACGTTACAATAAAGCCAATCTGGAAATGAGATCAGGCTGTGACTGATGGTAATTACTTGCTGTCTACACCATTAAGAATTTAATGTAATTTCAGATAGACTTTCCTGGAAGGGGGGGTGGGGTGTAGCGGAGAGAGAGAGAGAGGGTAAGAGAAACAGAGAGAGAGGGAGAGAGAGAAAGATGGAAGGGAATATAGCTGAACTGTATCTGTAATTTCTCAGTGTATCTGCATGAGATTATGAAGAAAGACCTCTCTGAAACAAATGAACAACCACATCAATGAATGCATCGAAAGTTGTAGCCGCATATAATATAAAACACAGAAAACTAAGGGTGTCTGTCACAAGTTCAAGAACACGATTTAAATCACGTTTATTCTGCCCTGGTCTGAGGATATCAAACTGGCTATCAGCAGGATCACCACTTGAAGTGATCAGTCATGTAGAAAAGCTGTGGGGTGCCTCTGTCTTTTTGGCCCCCTTTCCATCTGTTTCTAGAGATGTAAAACCCAGAACAGGATTTATGTAACAAGACACATACATCAAACTCAGTCTCCTGAAGAGTAGAAAAAACAAAAAGCAAAGGTTAAAGGTACTTTGGAAGACTGGGTGGGACTGAAGGATACAGTACAGCTGAAATATCTTGATTTTTTGACTGCAGAACAAATAGCTAGGGATGCAGATTCATGCAGCAGGTTTGGATACCCCAAAGAAATCTTGTATTTATCAGTCTGTCACATCATTGTGAAGGAATATTGAGCCACTTTTCTTTGCAGCATAGCTTTGGTTCATTCAGATTGTGAGCAATTCTTTATGCAGGCCCCTTCACAGAATTTCAGTCAGGTAGATTTTTCTGCTGTGCTTGGCATCATTGTCCAGTTGCATGATCAATTTTTGTCCAAGATGGCCTCATATTTGACTACAATACTTTGGTACACATAGGAG
The DNA here is from genome assembly GCF_000239375.1 of Pundamilia nyererei. Classification (NCBI taxonomy): domain Eukaryota; kingdom Metazoa; phylum Chordata; class Actinopteri; order Cichliformes; family Cichlidae; genus Pundamilia; species Pundamilia nyererei. Next base: position 1,657,683 of record NW_005187412.1, on the reverse strand, counting down.
TGTTTGATTGACTCAATGGCTTCAAGGTGCCCAGGTCCTGTGGGTGCAAAACAAACCTAAATCATCACCCCTCCCACCATTGTGTTTTACGGTTACGATGAGAGCTTTTTGTGGATATGCTGTGTTTGGTTTTTCCAAATGTGGCGCTGTGCACTATGACCAGATGTCTCCACTTTGGTCTTGTCTGTCCAGAAGTCTTATTGTTTCTTCAGATGCAACTTTGCAAAAGCCATGTTGCCACAGTCTGTACTGTCATGAACTTTAAGAGTCTTAGATGTAGCTCTTGGATGATGTGCACTTCTGGTAGATTGTGGCATTGTGGTAACACAAATCCTCCAGACCAGCAAGTTATCAAAACTTCCATTATAGTAAGAAACGTTACTTATATGTACTAAAAGTGAACATGTGAGAAATAGCATGGTGCTTTTTTCAGCTTGTAGGCCACAACAGAGACATACAAGAGAAGAGTTAATATTGAAGCCAAATGTATTCTTTTCACCTATTGAAACATCTTAAAATGAAATAAATCCAATCCGATCCGATCTTACCATTTATTAATAGAAACCAGTGTTTGTTATTGCACACTGAACCATACTCTATCATCATAACATCTGGGTTTAGGCCAGCACAGACATAAAGGTCTTGTATGACTGTTTCCTGTCTCAACATGCTGAATGAAACGACTTATTGAAAGAGTCAGAACGGGTGAAAGAGAAATGAGACACGCTAAAGTGAGACCTCAGTTGTTATTACTGCAATTAATCACAATCTGTAGTTGTTTGCTCAGAGCAAGAAAAAAAGAAAAGAAAAGAGAGAAGAAAAGAAATCTGCAAAATTTGTTATATTATGTGTCACTTGGCTTCAGACAAACTGAGTCTGGGCTAAGCTACTTGAAGTTACTAAGTTACTGTAGGATGACATCAGCAACATTATTAAGGCAAAGACTGAATATCGCCTATGGCTGACACATGAGGAGAGACTAACATAGCACCTGTATTTGCAATGGTGTTCTAGCATTGAAGGCTTTTTATAACACAGCCTTCCAGTTCCTGTAGTCACATACATCTAAAAATATCTTGATAAAAGCAAAAAATGAATTAATCGGTAACACAAAGAAATTCATATTTTAAGTTAATACAAATATTTAACCTCCTAAGACCCGAACTCTTCCACGGCATGCATTTTTAATTTCTCTTTGATATTTGGGCTGATTGGGTCCTAATTAATGTAAAAACAAAGAATTATTACCAGATTTTTTTTTTTACCTAATTTTTGTTTCTAAGAAAAACGAGAGCCACATATGAGGATATTCGTTTAAAATTTCGATACAACAGTAGCAGAATAATGTCCTCGTAAGTGGATATCAGGCCCTTGTTGAGCAAAATTGAGTATTTTGGTCTAAATAACCCAAAATGTGATGTCCACATATGTGGACGCCAGGTCCTAGGAGGTTAAGACCATAGGAAGTATATTGAATGTGCGGCTGGATTACTCTTTTTCTTAATGAATGTTAAAGTCAGGCCAATCAGTTACAGCTCTGATAGTACATGAGACTAATGATGTTGATTTCCTTTATGTCACACATATTATTACTTGTCTGAAATACATTATAGTATGCATCCAGCATACATATGCCCAAGGTGATTACTAAGGATTACACGGAGCTATTTCCAGTTCCTGATGTGCTCTGTGCGTTAATGACGTGCTACTGTTAAAAATATAAGGCTGGTATTTACTTGAGAAACTGCGCTGGAGAATGTACTCTCAATACAGGTTTGTTTGCATTCTTGCTGTCTTGTGAAAGCCAAACCTGAACTGGTTTTAGAGGCATATAACACAACAGAGTGCATCACTTGGGAGGGTGCATACAGTAGTTAGCCCAGGTACAAAGAGTCCTGAAGCCTTTTTGCCCACATAACTTTCATAGCAAACATACAAATACAACAAAGAAGCACAGGGCAGAGAAAAAGCAGCTTTAAAACCAAAAGGCTTTCTGAGTTGATCTGTTGGGGGAGAATGTGTCAGAAACACTTTCACACTTTCCAGATATATCCCAAAGTTGTTGTGGAATGAAAAGCACAGTGATTGCGAATACCACTCAAGAGAGGTGAGAAATGTGAATTTGATCCTCAAACACACCAGACACGAGCAGCTGCACTATGTTTTTCCTTCTTAGTGGGACTCTTGGTATTACCTCACCAGGTCTGTTCTTCACAGGTGATGGCAACAACAATACAGAATCATGTACTTTTGATCTTTAACTCCTTCAGCGACACTCACACTTCGTGAGATCCAGCAGGCACTTAATTTGTATACCAAATTTGATATATGAAGAAGATGAAGTCTAAATGTATTTTTTATTAGGTGCCAATCAGTATCTATCAATTTCCTTCCTTACTTTAAAGTATATTTACATTCTTTGTGTTTCTCAATTTATTTTAATCTAAACTACAGGCTTGTTTTCTTTTAAGCATATAAATGCCATTTATACCAGTCAATCTGAGTGGCAGGTACTTTAAAACCTTAAAGTTTAGACACACACATCTGAGTGCATGTAGGATATATGTGTGATAGCAAGACATAATGAAATCAATACAGAATAAAATCCAGTGTATTATAAAAATAAAGTATCTTTAATAGTTACAAACAGTCTATCACAAACACTTGCATATTTTCACAGACACATTGAGAATTGCATGACTCTATAAAGGAAAGTGATGTATTTAACTTAAAAGTAGCTTTTTTGACAAGTTTGGACACAGTTCCAGTAGCAAAGTGATGAAAATGTGATTATTTTGTTGTTGTGCTGATTTGGCACAACAGCTGTACGGAATTTTTATTGATAAAAAGAAAAGAAAAGGGGACAAAAACAAACAAACAAACAAACAAACAAAACAAAACAAAAAAACTCAAGGTGCACCTACAAGCTTTTTTTCCCAAAATTTTAACCTAACATTATATCACTCAATTATCACTTATATGTACTATATTATTGCACAACATCTGAGCAAAAGTAGAAAGTAAGACACAAGTGAAAACGTGTGAAGAAATGTCTAGTTTGTTTGTTAGTCTAGTTTGGTCTGTTGTCATTGCGGTTGTCGTGTATAGAACGACGTTTTATGGCATTCACGTATTCTGTGTTAGCTTTTCCAATTCACTTTGATTGCCCTTTTCTGTATTACAGACTTCACGGTTACCTCATGAATATAGATAAACATTTAACTTGGAAATACATTTATTTTTCAATTATATTTGTATAACCGATACAAGTGACAGATGGTCTAAAGAGATGCATTTTTTTCTCTAAAGCAGTGTCTCTTGTCCTTACCAATCAAATGCAAAACTTGTATATAAAGTTGTAAATCTTTTTATACAGTATTTACATGGGACCTTGGTAATATTCACTGAGTTACTGCGATGTTTTTGTAATGACACCGTTGCTGCCTGCCACTGCCACTGACAGAAAGTGGTGGCATATGACAAAAAACAATCATCACAAAGCCCAAAAGAGGAACTTCATGTAAGAGAAAGTTCTTACAGTGAGTTTTGTAAACATTTATGTAAACAGTGGTGGTGTTTTTTTTGTTTGAACGAGTGAACAACTGAACATCAGATGTTAGAGATCTGTCTGAGCTTTCTGTTCACAACCTGCATCGAGTCATTTTGAATTTTTAAAGGTATTTCCACTTCTGATCTTTTCATCCTGTTCTTTTTAAACCTCCTACAGCATATGTAAGACGTCAGCGTGACAACCAAGAAGAACAGCCCCAGACACGTCACTGAAAGAGCAATGAGGACAGGCTGACACGGGAATGGCTCATACCTCTCAGGCCCCTCTGCCATCTGGCCAATGTACCAGGGCCTCTCCTCTACCTCTATGTCAGCCTCTCTGGTCAGCAGACTTTGAATGTAACTTTCATTACTCACTGTTTCATTGACAAAGAAGTTAACCATAACTGTTGAGTACAGAGGTTCAGGTTGACCATGATCACTGACCTTCACCAGAAGGCTGTATAGGCCACGATTGCTGAGCTCCCTCTTTAATGTGATATTTCCTGTTTCTGGGTCAATGGCAAAAGACCCGGGCTCACCGCCTTTCCTTTTAATGATACTGTAGGCGATCACAGCATTCATCCCTGTATCTTTATCCACAGCGTACACCTCTGTGATTGATGTTCCTGGTACAGTGTTGGGTAGCACTAGCATGTAAGACTGATTCGACTGAGGAAAGAGGACGATTGGTGGGTTGTCATTTACATCCAGCAGCAGCACGGTAACCATTGTGACAGAGGAGAGAGCAGGCTCCCCACCATCAACAGCCTCGATCCATAGCTGGTAGGTCCCCTGCTGCTCCCGGTCCAGTGATGTCTTTGCCCTCAGTGCCCCTCGGCCTGTGTCTATCATAAAAATGTCACTGCCATTCAGGATGGAGAGGGCCACCCAGCCATTTTCTCCAGCATCAGCATCAGTCACAGAGAGGACACCGATCTCACCATAACCTGGGAAGTTCTCTGGCACAAAGAAAGTGAAATCCTTGTTGATGAATCGTGGACTGTTGTCATTGCGATCTTGCACGGTCACCACCACTGTTGCAATTGACTCCCTTCTGGGTGTCCCCTGGTCCACCGCTCTCACGATGAACCGGTATGTCTCTTTCTCCTCACGGTCCAGTGATGTGGCCACAGTCAGGATACCTGTAACTCGATCCACAACAAAAATACCAGGGGCGTCGCCTCCGAGGAGGTAAAGAACTTCCCCTCTGCTTTCACTGTCCTGGTCTGACGCTTGGAGCTGAGTGAGAAAAGTGTTTGGCGGATTGTTTTCTTCAACTGATATCTCCAGCAACGACTGCTGAAACACAGGGGCATTGTCATTTTCGTCCAAAACTTGCACCTTAAGGAAGGTCTTGATAACGATCCCACGGGTGCTATTAGCAACCAAAATAAGATCATACTCCTGTGTCCTCTCAAAGTCCAAGGGCTCTGTTGTCTCCAACAGGTATTCATTCTTGAACAGCTGATAGGGGCTCAACCTGAAGGGACCAGGTCCTTCCAAATAACAGTCCACCCTTTGGTTCTTATCAATGTTTTTAACAGTAAAAAAAGCAATTGGAGAAAAAGCTGGTTCAGATTCCTTTATTGTTACCACCCCATCTTTTTCTGGCGCAATGTACCGGGGTATGAGAGTAGGGGGTCCAGTGACAACTTTGATGATATGGACAATAACAGTGGCTACAGCAGGAATACAACCAGGTCCAGTAGCCAGAACAGTGAGTTTGTAAAATGTGGCTGTGCCAGTGTCTATTTTCCCTGCGAGCTTGATCACTCCTGTAATTTTGTCCAAATGGAACAAGCTCCTGGTGTCCCTTGGCACGCGTTCACTGTAAGCATAGCTGATCTGAGCATTAGCACCAAGGTCAGGGTCAAAAGCATGCAGACGTGCCAAATGTACCCCTTTGGTGGTATTCCCATGCAGAGTGACATTAATTTGTGACTCTTTGAATTGGGGACAGTTATCATTCACATCCGTGATGACAATTTTCAAAGTCGCAGCACCAAGTAGAGGAGGGGTCCCCCCATCCTCTGCAATTATATCGGTAATGTATTCCGCCTGAGTCTCTCGGTCCAAAGCTTCTGTCACAATGAGGAAAGGCGTCAGCTCACCTCCTTCATTCTCCTCAACATCCAATGTGAACATTCCAAAGTCATTAACCAGCCAGTAGGTTTGCACTCCATGAGGACCCAGGTCTGGGTCAACTGCCGATTGCTCTACTGCATAGCGAGCATTGATTGGTGCGTTTTCAGGGACAGACATAGCGATCTCATCTGTGGGGAACTTTGGCCTGTTGTCATTAACATCCTCAATGAGAATCTTTACTTTGACAAGCTGAAAGTATTGTTGAGGCAGCACAAACACATCCAGTGAGAGGACACATCCCTGCCCCTCTAAGTTATCAGCACAGAGAGTCTCCCTGTCAATCTCTGTAGCAGATGTGTAAAGCTCCCCGGTGGTATTATTTAGGTTCACATACTGTTCACTGACCTTCTTTTGAGCGAGACTGAATATAAAGGGGGGGTCAACAGAGAAATCCAAATTTAAATCTACTCCAATAGCTCCTATAAAAGTCCCCCTTGGTAATCCCTCCTTTATCTTATAGATGAGCTCTTTTGCTTGACTGAAATTTGCCAAACAGGAAAGGGGGTTGGTGTAAAGCAAAAGGATGCACAATCCCTGTAAACACAAGAAAAAATGTTAAAAGATGAAGATGTTGTGGTTTAATTAAAGTTAGTAAAGAAATAGGTATTTGGGATATATTATTCTTATTCTCATTAAAAATAAATATTTTGTTTTCCTATCAGTTACAGAGCTGTTCTGAAACCTAAATAACAAAATAACATCCATATGTTCAGTTTATGAAGTATTTAAATCAGGCCCTGAAATTAGACTGTTATGAAATCAAGGTTTATCTGCACAAGTTTAAGAGAAAGATGAAAAACAATATGATGTATAAGGGCCTAATCCTATATCTGCCTTAATGATATGAAATGGTGCTCACAAAGCCATCTAACATATGTGTAGCTGCGTAACATTAAATTCTGTTTGTGAAGCAAATTGTTGTGAAACTTACCCATATTCTTCCTCTTTTGCTGAGTCTAGGATGTCTGCTGTTGAACATGTTTATGTCCGTTTGTAGCACTTTCCACTCATAGCAGGAAGAGGAGCAGCTTAAGTAAGCCAGGCATTTTGAGCGTTGAGCTGTGCAGACCTCTGCTAAGTGCTATGCCTTATTTCTATCTGACTTGAACAAGTCATTCATCCCACTGCTGGCTCAGGACACTCCCACCATATGCAAATCAGGCCCTTGTGACAACCAATGAGAGACGATGGCAAGTGGGAAATCCACTTTGGTTCACAGATTCTTTTGTTTTTTTAAAGGACGCTATCAAAGCACATTGACACACCTGCACCTTCTACACACGCCCACACGGCTTCTGCCAACCTGTCTGTGTGGCAAACTAAAAACATATGATTGCCAACTGAGCTTATACTGACTCAGGAGACTAAGCCAGATGTAAAATATCAGGCGCCTACAGATTAGTTTAATCCAGCAGTAGTTAACAATCACAGCAGAAATAAAAATCCACTGAATCAATTAAAGAAAAATATATGATAAACTGTAAAATGCTTCTTACAACCCCTAAATGGAGACTTTGATTTTCTAAATGCATCTATAGATAGGAAAGTATATTGTTAAGATGCAGACATGATTTAGATTGATCGTAAACATAAGCACATTGTGAGATTCATTCAAATATGGCTTCTTCATACATGCAGAATATGGATGAAATCAATAGAAGAAAAATGAAAATATAATCAGCAAGCCAGCAGAGAGGTGATCTTGGCATCATAAGTGGTGCAATGGTCAGACTCTGGATTGAGCCTCTAAATAAATCAACCCACTAATCCCCATGTGTTCTAAATGCCAGGCCAGCTGTTTGCTGGGATTGGAAGCATACTGCTCAGAGAAACTAAATGATTGAAGTTCTTTGGAAAAGGGCAGATTGAGACAGTCACACACACGCAGTATGTGTCATACTGTGTTAGGTATTTCTTCATTGCAAGGGCTGGTGGCTGGGCAAAACTGGGGCTTAATCTTAGTAACACACTTCATGCATTTCCTTCTTTATTAGGAATAGTAATAGTTGTCGTATTTTCTGTAATATTTTTGATGCACTTGGATAATGTAGCATATATTCCAGTGATAGAACTTCTAGTATACTGAGTAATCTCCAAATAAATGTTACATCCTGTAACCAGAGTTTTTCTGGTCCATGCACTGAGCTCGGAAATATTTCTGTAAACACAGACTTAAGACATGATAGGCCAAGAGGCTTTAGAGCGTGGGAAAGAAGCAGATGAGGGAAATTAGACTCATTTGAAAGCTGCCTTTAGGTACAGAAGGTCTGAGGTTTAGTTGCTTGAGATGACATGACAGAATTAGAGTTGTACACCAGAATAAAGCTGTTGGCATTACATGATTTACCCTATAGTAGTTGCATCATGGGAAGCTGAACAGAAAGACCAGTGAAAGTGATGTATTTTAATGACTTGTGTATCTGTTAGTCCTCAAAGCTTGTGAAGCTCATCTCAGCTTCAGAAACAACAAACTGAGGGCCATAGAAAACAAGGTCTGGAAAAAAATCAATTAGAATGTAAAGTAAGAACATTACATCAGTTTTGTGTTTCTGGTATATAAATCATCTTTATGAATGCAGTGCCCTAGTTTGGCCCATAGTCTGGCCTGCTAGTCATGTTAATTTCTTTATCTTCTACTTCTACATCTCACAAAGATTTTAATCTAAGCGTATTAATTTTCTGTTTAAAATTGCAGTCGACAGCTCTACGATTTCTCAAGTGTATTAAGCAACAGAAATTTCAATATTTTATTTCTTTTTTGTGCATTCTGTAAAGTGGAATCGTATTATTATATTACACTACAAAAGATTGAATGAGGCGAGAGGCCAAGGCCAAGAGGCAGTATTTTTGTGGCCTTAATTACATCATTTGCTACTCTGTCTGTATGAGATGAGGCTGAGTAATCTTTTCCCAGATCTGCTAACAGATGTCCTCTAAACTTGGTCTATTCATTTAATCAAAGGGCTGCTAAGCTATCTTGATATCCACAATACAGATTCATGGCTGTTAAGTAAGGATGATAGAAGATGAAGAAGCAATACTATCTATCTATCTATCTATCTATCTATCTATCTATCTATCTATCTATCTATCTATCTATCTATCTATCTATCTATCTATCTATCTATCTATCTATCT
>NW_005187412.1:1629490-1648245 GCF_000239375.1 Pundamilia nyererei | reverse complement strand
ACTGTAATTAATGTGAAATCAAAAGAAACAACATGTAGTTACTGCATATAGCTTGAGAAAACCCTATTGTATATGATTACTCATTTCCAGACATATGTACCGCAGCTTTTTCTTTTTTTGTAGAACTGCTTCTTGGCAAATCAATACACTGCAGTCGGAAATACTTGTTTTCTACCACTGAATTAATCAAACTTGCTTTTGCTGTGTTTATCACAAGCCGATAATTGTTGCAGATTAAGCACAGATTTCAGTTTAATGGAGTAGCACACAATGAAATGTGGGTAAATTTATTCATTTGGGCAGAAATCCATTTAGTTCACATATATTATGTCAGTCATAGTTGAGTGGGAGCCATAGTAGAAAGCCCCTACAGTTACTTTACTTTGCAGTACCGGGATGCATAATGGGAGCTGTTAGCATATAGATATATCTTGACAAAGTCTCAGTATAAACCTTTAGCACCATGATAGAAGGGTAGGCCTAAATGCCAATAAAAAACCTATCTTGTTTCTATATTTCTGTTTGGAAACAACATTATGCAGCCGTGTGCTCTTAGTGCATCCCTCTGTCTCAAGAGGACAGTCTCCAGTATTGCCCACAGCATTACTACTCATCCCCAAGAAGGAGATAACAGATAGTGATTAGTTCTGCTCCTAGTAATGAGCAGGAGAACTATTTTCTTTAACATTATGGGAATACAATTTTTTATTTTATTTAAGTAAGGTAGAAAAGAGTTATTATAAAGTAAGCAGTAGTTGTTATTGCTCTGTCAGTGCCATCTACTGGTTGAATTAACATAAAAGAAGGAAAAAAAGGTGTGTTTCGGCTACATGTTAACAGTCCAGATATATAGGACTACTTTGGTTGCTTGTTTCTAGTTGGGTCCCAAATACCATCTTGGACCTAATCTTTAGTTTTGTTATTACCTGCCTTGGTTTTATAGCTGAATTAGATCGCTACAAGTGTGAGAATCGGGTCCAAGGCTAAAAACTTGCAAAAGTACTTATCCCTGATAACTCGATGATTTGTCATTTTTCCTGTGGAGACCCAATTTTCTCAAAGAGGGAAAGCTAGAAAGGAAAAATACTTTAAAATGTCTCTGTGGCTTGCCATTATAGAACCAATTTTGGTGTAAAATGGAGCTGTCCTAACATGATATTATACTACACAATTTCTGAACCCCAAAGGTCTATTTGTATTAACTGAAAAAGAAAGAAAGAAAAAAACTTCAACTGCTCTCCACCCCCTCCTCACATCTCCCCTGCTGCTTCTCTCTTCTTCTGTTTTCACCCATCAGTTTTTCTCCCTTTTCTGCTCTTATCAGCTGCTAAAGATGCATCCTGGCACAAATGTAAGAAAGCTCATCTAAGGCTGGGAGAGAGAAGCAAGGCAAGAGTATGAAATAACACAAAATCCTTGTGAGCTCGTATTTGAGACAGACAGAGAAAAGAGATGGTAAGATAGTGAGGGAGTGTTAAACCGCAGAGTAGTGTGAGTGTGCCTTTGTGCCTGTGCAGGTGCAGACTGGATATATCATTGAGAACAGGTGCTGTGGTAGAATGTATGTCCCTCACAGCTGCAGCCAAGGAGATTACTAGCCCGGCTTCCTGGTAATGAAGTTTCTATCGATTGGCCCACCACAGGTTCTTGTTTCTGCCTGCTAACAGTGTGACTATTTCAAAGCCTCAGTTTGAGGTTTTTGAGTATATCATTAAGGTATAAAATTGAGTTTCCGGAAGGGTTCGATTTGTTGATGGAAAATAATCGCTTAGTAACTTTTTATACATCCATATCTCAAAAACTAAGTCAATTGTTGCCTCATTGGTTTTAGAGAAAATCAATTCTTGCTCTGGAAAAGGCTTTTTCATTCTGTTACTGCTGTGAAACAACACACATTTAGTCCGGATCCAACACATTATACAGCTGACATTGTTTATTAATACAATACAATGACGTGTATATTTGGGAGCAGTACACCACAGATGCCTTTTATTTTATTTTGACAAAATTTAAGCAAACAGGCTTTAGTGAGCATCTAATCAAATTTTGCCTCGCATAACAGTAATAATTTTAATTTCCTCAATAATCAGTGAGCGTGATTTTCAGGAGGCGCACAGAATAAAACAAAAATGGGAAATTGCAAAGAGAGATCGTAATACAGCTCAAAGCTGTTTGACTAATAGGGTAAGTTCCTGTAAATTTAATGCACGATGTTAAAACTGTAGAAATGGCTGATACAGTAGCTTGAACATTATTTCAAAGGCACACTGTTGAAAGCACAACATGTGGGAACCTTGAAGTAGCTACAGCAACAGAAGACCATGCTGGATTTCATTTCTGTCAGCCAAGAACGGGATCACAAAGAGTGGACAGGAGAAGATTAGAAAAAAAGCATGAAATAAAAGTACTCAAGGCAAACATTGACGGCTATTATAAATTTAGTGAAATTTCATTTTCAAAGGGATGTCTATGACCTTGACTTTCATGAGCTGCCAAGCTGCTTTCATGAGCTACCTATCAGTAATAGGTACTGATAGCATTGATTTCAATTTTTGTAACTGTACTTCTGAGTGTAATTTGAGATTTAGTTTGTCTGGTCATACAGGGGCTTGTTTCTGTGCGTTATCAGGAATGGTTCAAAGTATATACACATTCTCCAGTACAAGAAGTAGACAATTTTCATTTGTTTACAAAAAACTATTAGACTTTGAGTTCACTTTAGGACATGAGCCAGAATTGTGAAAATGATGCTAAATTATGTCATGAACTGTTGTTTTCTTAGTGTCACATCGGCACACACTGCGTCCTTAGATATTTCTTCAAACCCATGATGTTTTCTGTTGTTGGTCTTTAAAGTGATCGGTGTTGAATTTACAGTTCTGGTCAGAAATTTACATCCACTCATCGTTGATATAAATGTCATGGTAATTTGGAGCTTTTAATGATTTCTTTGAACTGCTGTTTTACCAGAGTGGAATATACACATGCAAGAAAAAGACTGTGCACCCACTTTGTGTTTTACAAGAGATGAAAGATGTGCGCTGTACAATCAGTCCACCCTGGAAATAGAACAGTTCAAACAAATCTTACCACGACATTCATGCCCATGACGAGTGGATGTAAACTTCTGACCACAACTGTAGGTGGGTGTTAAATTAGCAAGATGAATAAAATCACAGGAATGACTCACTTCAACTATAAAACAGGTGTGTACAGAAACAATGGTGTACCAACTGCAGTTGGGTCTTGTCAAAAAAAACATTGTATAAAAAAAAAAAATCAAAATTACATGAAAAAAAATCCCAGTGGAAATTAAAATTGTCTGCCAACAGGTGCAAACTGTGCACGAATACTCCAGAGATCTGCATAAAAGCTGTTTCAAATTTTGTAAGGTGAGTTAACAGCATTTATGTTCTCTCATCCACTAAAACACCACTGCATGAGTTTTTGAATCAGTGTGAAAGCTTGAGGTCAGAACTTACTTACTCACGGCTTGGTGTCTGAAAAGTTCAAAATTGGGAACAAAAATGAAATACAAAAATTCTATCAGGAAGTGTCTTACCCTGGAAGACTCATATGCTTAGCCTCCTATTAATTCCAACATGTGAGATCTCCACATAATTTCAAGCTTGTCTTGTGACTGCAACACAAAATGAACCCACAAGCAACACTCCGGGGTGCCATAATCTGAAGCATGATACTAGGACTGAAGCTCATGTGATGCCCTTGTGCTTAGAAGAATGTGCCAGACATATCTTTCCAACTTTACGCAAGGATGGGCCAAAGCTGATCTTCAACCCTGGGGGTGCTTTTGATTGACTGCACATACCCACAGTTCAACAACAAGGCTCCTTTAAAAAAAAATTCTTGGAATGGATAGTTTATAATTGGGAATGCAGTTCTGCTGTTATCACAACATTTCACCTGGACACCCTCATCCGCTCTCTTCCTCCCCCATCCTTCCTTACCTTACCTCCCTTACATACACCTGCACACATAAGTACATATAAGTACCTTTACACCTACACGAACCCACGCATCTGTGATTTATCCATGTGACATGTTGAGATACATGCCCTCTCTGCAGACATGTCACCATTTCTCAAACAAACCTATCTTCAGCTATCCATCCATCCATCCCAGCTGTCACAGGGTGCAAAAAGGGGTACACCCTGAACAGGTCACCAATCCATTATTGGCGAACCCCATCATTTATAACTAAGTTTTCATTCTTGTCTGTATTTCCTTCTCACATATTCATATTTTAAATGGTGCAGACATTTAGAAATAATTCAGACAATCATAGTTTAAACCCCATCTGAGTCCCTCATCACACAAAGGTGTAGTCAAATGAGTCATTCGGAGTGAATCACTGAAATGCCATAAGGGCACAGATGAGAACTATGTGCCACTTAGCTGGAACTAAAGCTCGTGCAATGCCATGTGAAGTGACATAAACATACGCATGAAGGTGAGATAATTCCTAAAGGCACGGCCCTAAATTTGGCATTTTAAAGCGCCACACTCCAATTCCTAACATTTTGGACATCCAAAATACTAAGTGTAACTTTTAAATCTGGAACTGGAATACATGCAAGTCCTGTCTGCCACATTACCATTTACTGATGTTTTGCAGATTTGAGCCTATGTGTTCATGCAACTTCAAGTAAACTGACTGAAGTAAAAAGTTATTCTAAGCTGCAATTTAATAATACATTTAAAGGCACCGTTATTTACCAAGCTTAGGAATGTCTCTGGGATTTTTTTTCCTGTTTGTTCAAGGGTTTTATTGAGACAGCCGTTATATAATGTCATTTAAACCAAGCACAAGAACAAGACAGGCTAAATCATAAAGATTATACTGTACAGATCCAATTACTGTGAATGACAAACCTGCCCCAGCTGCTTGCTAATGCAACTGATGCACAGCAATACATCATTGGGATGCTGTTGTTGTGTTGTTTTTATTGAGAACACTGAAGTGGCCTGATGTGACAGTGTGAGTGAAGATCCTGGGAGACAATGGACTTGCTCAAGGTCATATCTGACAGGACATTATGCTCAGAGCCTATCTGACTGTCTGAGGAGGAGCTGGAGGGGAATAAATACAGTATGCGTTTCCTGTCCTTCCCTTGCATCTTCCTCCTCTATGTGGTTAGCATGCTGAGAAGGGCCCTTGAAGATACATTTTGCTTTGTACTCCAGATTACTTAATGGCTTGCATTCGCTGACCACCATTAGCCCTATTTACACAGTATGCTTCTTGTTCTTTCTCTGTCAACATGAGTGTTATACATTTGGATCACGTTGGGAACAAGCCTGCACTAAACATAACTCAATGCGGTGAAGTTCGCTAGGTGATGTACATATGTCCTTCTGCCCTCTGGAGATTTATGAGTGGGAGGGAAAATAGGCAGAATGTGGATGCTCTGGTGTCCTTTTGATGGCATCTTTATTACCTATTTGTGACATGAGATTGAAAACCCCAGGAAACTGCCAGGGAGGGCAAGGCTGTGTGTCTTAGGGTGTGTAAGTATAGGTATATAGATGAAAAGGGAAAACAGGACAAAGAGGGCAAACAGTTGGTAGCACTGGAGTCCATATGGAGAAAAGTAAATGTTAAATAAAGATGAATTGGATAAAATGAAAAGAAAGACCAAAGAAAGGACACGGAATGGGGCGCTTGGGAGGAGGGGCATCTGATGAAAAGGGTATCTGCTCTCCCAGGGGTCAAGCTGTCAGAGTGACTTGGTGGCATTTGTTGTCCCACCTTTCCACTGTGACCTTACAATGAGCCAAGGGGAAACAAGAGACTAGCATAGTGGCTTGTCATCAATATCGCATCTGACACCATCTCGCTCTCTCTTTCCCTCTCAAGCAGACTCATGCCAACCCATCAGCCCATGATGTGTACTTACAAAGGCAGACAGTGTCTTGCAAGCTCAGGTTGCACTGCAAGATTTAAACCTGGAAAACTTTAATTGATGAGCTGTCTGTCTATACTTGGCAATGTCAAGAACAACTTTTTTTTTTAACTAAAGAGTCTATTTTGCAAATTTATTCCAAACCTATTTCCGAAAGCTAATTTATGACAAATTTGACATTTCAGGAATAGGTTTCAAAAATCATTGGTAAATTCTTGGCGATTCTGCCGGTCAGGTCCAGAAAAGAGATTTTTTTTTTTTTTTTACTGATGTCTTCGTGAAGAAGAGAACCGTCAATCATCCATTGTACAGCCTACCTGGAATAATAATCTTTGTTTAGAAACACTTTTATTTATTAGCTCAAAGGAGGAAACTGATCAGTTCTTGCCAAAGAGTAATGAGATGGTTCCCACCTCCATCTGCTTTCAAATACCCCCCCCCCCCCCCCTTCTCTCATACACTCGCATTCACATTTCAACTCCCACTTGGAGCATCAGCTATCACCCTTTATTTATGTGAAACAAAAAAAGACCTCCAAATGATGAATTCACAGGCAACCTGTCTCAACTGTCCTCCCTCTGTGTGATTGTCAGCATCGTTTACCCCTGCCATATTTTTTCACTTTGCTAATTTACCCACAAGGTGAGAGGGTGCTGGGAAGCTCCTAAAAGTCCTCTGGCTCCAGATGTCTGGACCAGATGTCCCATTATTTCTGAAGTGGGCCTGTGATTTTATTTTTATCTGTTTCCAGCTCTTTGCACCTACGCTAACCCCTGCTTACACACACGTGCACACGTACACACACACGCTCAAACATACACCTACGACAGTGGACTATTGGACACATACATACATTTGCATGCAAATAAAAAGCCCTTTGAGATTAGCCCCACGTTTAGCATTTATCTAAATACTTTCTAATTAAAAGTTAACAAGTAAAGTCTGTGTACAAAGTATTTAACAACAACATTTCACAGATGTTCTTTTACAAACTTTGGTGTTATTCTTGCAGAATGCAAATTAGCCTACCAGTTATACTATTAACACCCTATTAGGCAGATGACAACCTAACACAGTATCCATGGCATGGCTTTGTTTTTTACTATGCTGCACACAGTTAATCATCTGGGATGACAGGCTGGTGCGGCGCCTAAAACCTTTTGATGTGGTCAAGGTTAATTAATATTTGCAAGTAAAATTTATTAAGTCATTAAATGAATGAATATCTAAAGGAAAAATAATTGTTTTTTACTATGGGCACTGGACAGCAGTGATACATTTGCTCTTTCCTTACCTCAGATTATGCCATCTTTCATAATTGCATTAATCACTTAATTGAGTCTACAAATATCTAATTAAAGGAGTAACCCTTTGTTCTTAAGGTTTATGTTTTTGTCACTCAGCTCTGCTCAGACCATAATGTTTTTGTTCTCTGATGATGACTCTGTTGACAGACTAATATATACCTCAAAACAGTTCAGTTAATCTCACAAATATGTACTATATGATGCATATTATATGCATTTGATATTCTTTTATTTTCTAAAGAAAATAAAGAAAATGATTTACTTGGATTTATGGTTCATTTTTCTTCCAGAATATATTTGCATGATACTTATTAGCTTGACCTGAAATAAATTCAGTTTATATTGGGCAAATCATCAGCATCACAAGTCAGAAAAAGAGCAATGCATATACAGAGCAAAAAGTTTAAGAAACTGTTTTAAATTCTCACGTGTGTTATTATCAACATGGCACCAAGCTGCTTAAGCTACTATAATTTGCATCACTGAGTCGTTGGTGAACCAGCACAAGGTGTTTTTGCTTACTTCAGAGGAACTGCAGAAAACACAGACACTTAAAGCTCACTTGTGCACAGGTGTACCACAAATTCGAAGACCTGTACCTGTACATTGCATTCATCTGTAAAAACACCTTCTCAGATGAGCTTTTTGATTACATTACTGCAACGCAACAACCTGTAACTTATTACCAGAGCCATTAAATGGAGGTCCTGCTGAGCTGCCTGCCACTAGATGGCAGTGAAGCACTGTGCAAAGCACGCGCCATGCTGTTATGTGTTTGCTGTTGTCACTGTTGGTTGGTCCTATCTTATCTTCTTTCAGATCCTCCTTTCCTATTGTAGCAAAGGAAGATAAAACCTGCCAGTGCACACCGGTATCATATAGGGATCTGTTGCTGCTGACAGCACATGGATAGTTAGAGCCCAGATAGGGAAAGTGAGAGAGCGGTAGAGAAAGGGAAAGTGAGAGGAGAGGACACAGAGAGAGAAGGAAGCCAGAGGAGAGATAGAAGAGAGGGTTAGCAGCAGAGTAATTGGCCTGAGACGTGCTGCTAATGCAACCTCGTCTTCATTGTATTCTTTCTTCGAGCGCTGCTTCTCCTCCCCCCCCAGTCTCTCCTTTCTGTTAACCCCACATACCCTGTTTGTAGCCACACTCTCTCCACTCTCCTCCGTCCTACCTCTCCTCTTTCTTCTCCTTGAGTCTCTCCTTAGCCACACTCATTCAAAGCACTTTCTGTCCTCTTTCACCTTCTCAAGTTCCCTTTCCCTCCCTCCCCGCACTTCCTTTTCTCGCCTTTGCATACAGCACCTCTTGGGTTGTCTTCCTCCGACACCTCTAGGAAATGAACATTGAGGATGAACACCTAAAGGTTGAAGGTTACGAGAGCCCCCCAGAGGGACTTGTGCTCAGCTTTGACCTCTTTGTGCCTCCTGGCTGTCAGGTTTGCTGGAGGAGTTAGCTGTGAAAGGAGCTTGCGTGGGTTTTAACCCAGATGTTATCTAAATAATTTCCAGTAATTACACGATTGTATTGTATGTTCTAATTCGCCCGCCTGAATAACAAAGCACAAGCGAGAAGCCCTACTAACTTAGAGCCTGATTCTGTAGTCATGCGACGCCATGCACACGAAAAGACCAAAGTAGTTTGCTCCAACTGAGTAACCTAAATTGCCATCCTTAGAAGTACTAGCTTTCATAGCAAAGGCTAAAATGGTTTACATCAAAACCCAGCAGACTGGCTGCTAGCTCTAGCAAGGCAACATAAATGTGGCGGTGCCCTGTGATGCAAGAAAGGCACTAAACGCTAAAAGCTCAGCAGCTGCAGATGAAGGAGGTGGCATATCCAGCATTCGTGCTTTATGGCATTCATTTACAGCACCAGCTATCTTGCTCTTTCGTCTTTATCTACTTCTCAGTAAAGCTTGTGCTTACACGTCAGTGCCCCAGACACGAAACAACAAATAACTGTAATGTTGTATTAGGCTAGTTTATGGTAACAATAACCTGACCAGAACTCAGTGTGGGTGGTATAGTGTGCATATGGTCAGTATAGACGGTAAGTCCTGTGACCTAGCTGTGTTATTTTAAAAGATGTTTTACACTTGAAGCCTTTTGCAGCTGACATCTGCAGTAATAGTTTTCTAAACACTTTGCTATCAGAGTTTTTAACCCCCTTAACACCCCCTTAACACAACACGCACACACACACACACACACGCACACACATGCGAACTCACATAATTGGACCCTACAAACTGCTCACAAGGGGGGACCCATCTGGAGGGGTTGTTTATATGTGTGTGTGTGTGTGCTTTTATGTGTGTTATAAGGTACATTTCTCTTGCAGTCCACCCTTAGGCCCTGGGCTACATTTGCTCCCATCCATCAGCCAGATGAGCTGTGTCCTTTTAACATTGCTGACAGCATGGAAAAAAATAAACTCAAACAATATATTTACTTGTAGATTAGGACCCAAATCAATAACCCCTTTAGAGGCAAAGGGTAATGTTGCAGATGGAAACAGATGGCTCTGAAAATTAGTTTTTAATAATGACAACTTTGGATTTGCTCAACGAGGAAAAAAGGTTTCCTCTACTCAAACTCCACTGTCAACATGCTTGTCATTATGTACCTGTAAAAGGGTAAAAGGGTGCACTTTAGTGACAGCCGGAGACAGAGCAGTAACAGGGGGAGGAATGTTTGTATGAATGTACTGTCGTTCAGCACTGTGGCTGTGCACATGCCTCTGCTTGATATATTATCATATATGCTTTAGAGTGGTTTTTCAGTTGTCATCTTAAACATTGCATTACACAGTTCAATTGTCGGTGTCCCTGTTTTAAA
Source organism: Pundamilia nyererei (assembly GCF_000239375.1). Classification (NCBI taxonomy): domain Eukaryota; kingdom Metazoa; phylum Chordata; class Actinopteri; order Cichliformes; family Cichlidae; genus Pundamilia; species Pundamilia nyererei. The sequence continues at coordinate 1,638,171 of NW_005187412.1, read as the reverse complement.
GAATTATTTCTTGTTTGCATGATTTGTTTGTGCATGTGAATATGTTTGCAATATTGTTTGTGTATGTGTGTGTGTGTGTGTGTGTGGTGGGGGGGGGCAGGCAGTGTTAATCAGATGTTTACAAGCACTGCATAGTAAATGCGTTTGTTCTTAAGGCTGAGAACTGCTGTATAAGCTTGGGAGAACACATTGGTTAATTTTGAATAAAAGTACTCTGTATGCGATACATTGAGAGGCATTGTGGGGGGGAAAAGAAGAAAAAACACAGACTTCTCAAGACATAATTGACTGAATGCGGTAGCTGGGCGATAGCACATCCAGTTCCTCAGGTGCACCACAAGTTATTCGGGACCTTACAACTGTCAAGATGCCAGCAAGGATTTAAGTGATGTTCTGAATGAGATCCTACATACTACCAACAGCACATGAGTATTTCATAAACATATGGTAAGAAAAATCTCCATAGCTGTAAAATCCTTATTTTTTCCTTTAAAAAAAGCTATTGCCCACCCACCATGCCGGGCCATCCACACATTTCCACCTCAGTGGTGCACACCAAACAACTTCTCTCTACCCTGCAGGCAACAGTTGCTGATGTGCCTCTATTTCCATCCTGATTCCCATTTGCTTTCAAGTGCCACTACATCCCATGTCTACCAGTCTGTCCATCTCCCTGGGGGGTACACACATCTCCTGAGCCTCTCTCAATCCTCCTCCCCGCTTCGTTTCTCCACACACTTTCTTAAAGGTCAGGTACCTACAGGGCCGTTAGGATGGAGGGATGTGGAAAAGTGGGAAGAGTTGGGTTACCTCCAATTTGCAAACGGTCACAGCACAACTTGAAGGACAAAGGACACAACGGTCAAGTCAATTGGTCAACTGGTTTCAGCTGTGGCTATCATCAGCTTAAAATAGATGCGTGGCGGCATGACGAGCATGAGGCAAGGGTCAGCTCTGCTGGTGCGCGAGTGTGATATGATTTGATTGTATGCTGAGCACATTTTAAGCTTCTAGGTTCGCTCGCTGTTTGTGCGTGAGCGAGTGAGGCCTATTACTGTTGAAGCTACTGAGGAAAGGATAATAAATGGTGAGAACAAAAGAAAACATGGATAGGAAGGCCACGCAACAGCTGTGCAATCCCACCTTATGTGAAATAAGCAGCATGCATTTGAACAGCTCCTTTAGTTCTCGGTGTGTTTATTCATTTCTTTGCAGTAATTTGAAGTGTGATGGCATTTGTTGTTAAAAGGTGTTTCTAATATACTGCCCACTTTACTCACATCTGTGAGAATGCGCGACTTAAATGGAACTAATACATTTCAAATTAATGCAGACTATCAAACTCGCAAAAAGAAAGTGACAAGTAGGAGTATGTAAATTTAATGGAGCGCATTAAAAATAAACGGATACAAAATAACAACAGCGTTGGAAGGTGTGCAATATCAGTAGTGCAGGCAGTGCAGCCTGTGTGTCATGGGTGCTGCAGAACTGTTGAAGGTGCAAGCACAAATTGGAGGCAGGAGAGAGACAGAGCGAACACAACTGTCATCTTTTATAGCCTGGAAAGCCCACGTGAGCTGCATTGGCTAAAGACTATCCAGTACCAGCCAGCTGCCCTCCACGGTAGCCTAGACGTTACAGGACTAACAATAAAAAACAAAGTCAAAACTCATCATTTAATCAAAAGCACATTATTCAGTCAAAGGTTTATTAGAAGAGCATTGAGAATCAAGACCTTTGTGTACCTTGGAATTTCCATCCCACACTGCAATGTAAAAAATTAACCCAATCATAAGTGCTGTTTTGACACTTGTTTTGTTTTATAGGTATCCTTATGCATTATCCTTAAAAGCATGTGATCATCTTTACTGTTATCTTTGGATGGATTACGCTGGATTACACAGCAGTCTTTTCCTGTTTCATATGTTAGGCTATCCCCTCTCTAATTTTGGTAATTCCACGCATTGTCGGGAACCCAAACAAAACACGAAATAAGAGGCTCTAATGTAAGCGTCCTGTTAATGTTGGTGGCGTCAGTGACACAATGGACCCAAAGCCAGCATGACAGAGCCAGCAGTGCACGGGCAGGAATGCATTTCTTACTTGAAAATCCGACACCACATTTAAAGAAGAAAGGGATGGGTGAACTCTGACTGTTCAATGCAACTCTGTTGGCCAGCAAATAAGCTGCTCTCAGCACCAAAAGACTCCACCTCCAACCTAAGGAAACATCCGGAAGTTCTTTTGTAAAAACTAAAGTTTGCCTACAGCTGCAAATAATCATGAGCAGTTCTGAAAGCAGTCTATGAACTAACCTGATCTAAGCTAATAATGTTAGCTTGATAGTGAGTAGCCTTCACTAATAGTAATAAATCACGCAGCAATAGTACATCCATGTAGTTGTAAAAAGCATGACAATATATTAAGTAATCCAAAGTATTCAGAATGCGTTACTCACATTGAGTAATGTAACTGTCACGGTTATGTTTTGGTCTAATTTTGAATGATAGATTGTTCTTTGTTTCTCTGGTGCTTTGTTGGGTTTTATGATGAATCTGCCTTTCAAGTTACTTTGGTGTGTTTGATTGTTTCCTTATTCTCTTAGTGCTTGTGATGATTATGATGATGTTCTATTTTCCAGCTTATTCTGGTTTATTCTTAGTTCTGCCCGTGTTAACTCTGTGTTTCTTAGTCTGCATCCTTGTGTCTTATTTCCTGTTTTATTGTGAAAGTCTGTCTTATGTTAGTGTGTGCCGCTTTGCTCCCCCTGTCTCGTTAGTCCAATTTCTCCCAGCTGTGTCTCCCTCCTGTTGCCCATTCCCTGATTACCACCCTGTGTATATTAGCCCTGTGTTTTCCTGTACTCAATTTCGCGTCGTACCCTCAACTAGCTGTGTGTTCTGCTTCTATGTTCCTAGTGTTTCGTCTCCTGCTCCAGTTTAGTATTTCTTTTCCAGTGTTTCAGTCCTTGGTTCCTCTGTTCAGACTTTTGTTTTTGTTTTGGTGAGTTTAGTTTGTACGAGCAGCAATAAAGCTGCGCTTTAAGTTTCACTTCCGTGTCTGAGTTCTGCATTTTGGGTCCACCACTCCTGCTTGCCTGCCACACAGCGATTCATGACAGTAACGGAATATGTTACAAAATACATTTTACAGTGTATTTTGTAATCTGTAGTGGAACACATTTTAAAAGTAACCTTCCCAACACTGGTCATCTGTTCATTTTACATCTCCTCTTTGACCTACTATTCTGTTTTATGCTTTCAGCTCTCACTCTTTATACACCATAGTCATCGTCAGTATCATCCATTCCCTCCATTGCATCTCCACATCTACAGCTCTGTTCTATTTACCATCACTGTCTAGTTTCCATCTTCTCTCTCTCATCCCTTCACGCCCTCCAGCCAATTTCCCCACAGTCCCCTTTCCAACATCTAGTTTTCTCTCTATATCACTGCTGATCTACCTTTCATGCTGAGCTTGTACACGGTCTGATGCCCTCCTGTGTTTATGCTGTATGTGTGTTATTTGTATACCCTACCTGCCAACGTGAAACCCATTGCTTTGTATAAGGCCCCACTGGTCCCACCCAAATCACTCACTATTCTAGCTATCACAGGGGTCAGGCCACTGAAGATTACACTTCACTGAGCAAGTAGCCTTACTGCAGGCCTGTTCCCAGCAGATGTGGCTAATGCAGCCTATTATCATTGTGCCCCCATGCTTTCTCCTCAGATCTCCTTTCTACTCCATGTTATTCTTTTATTTAAAGGCACAACCTGGTCTGTGAAGGCAGGTCATTTCTTGCCAATAAAAAAAAAATTGTTAAATAATTTTATAATGTTTGCTACGTTTGTACTTTTTCCCATCAAACATTTAGCCTAACAGCTTTACATTTTGCATGTTTGCAGCATACTGCTGATATTCCTACTTTAAAATGCAAATTGGAAAGGAGCATGTAGAGACACAAGGCATTAAAGGTTTCAAAGTCATGCTTACATATTGGCTAGAGCAATGGAATAAAGGGGGATGAAAATGTCTATATATCCAGCCCTGATATATCTGCTCACTCAGTCTCCATAATCACAGAGCTAACTATGTTTCTGCTTGATTAATTCACTGTAAATTTATACCATGGTTCAATTTAACAAACTTAGGCCTTATGCTGCCTTAAAAATCCAAATTAGCTGGATTAATGTTTATCATTTCGGTCAAAATCACCTTATGATTTGTGAAACTTAAATGACTCAGTCATCTGATCAACATTCAAGTTTAATAAACTTTAGATTTTTGAGGTGAATTGACTGTTTAGTCACATCGACAGTTGTTACTTGCTTTCCTTTTAGACTACATTTTCTCAGTTGGTTCCTCATTAACATCAAAAACTTACAGCTGCAGCTGTTGAGGCCATTTTGTACCAGAGGCAGTACAAAGACAACCTGTTTTCAATGATAGTGAGATGAATTATAAGTTTGCGGTGGTTGGGCCTGAATTCAAAACTAACCTTCATCATGGTTAGAATTGTTTCTGTGTTAATGAAAAGAAGCAGCCATGACTTCATTTACCATTCATTACAGACACACTGCCAGCTTCCACCCTGCTGCCTGCTTTCTCTAAACTGGTGGTGGGTGAGGAAGGAGGAGGAAAGAGGTTTAGGATGGGAAGGCTGCTCTTGAATAGTGCATCATGGGAAATCTACATATTCACACTGGGTAAATATACAATTAAAATAAATTTCTGTATGGTTGGGTTTTTTTCTTCTCATTTTGGTCCTCTCACAGTAAAGCATATGCAGTTAGGGATAATTTATGATGTCTCATATCTTAAGTCAGTATAGCTGGTTTTCTAAATGCTATCTGTGTAGGAATCGCAAAAATGACAACCAACTATGATGACAAGTCATCTTTCGCTGGACTTACCCTTCTTCACTGTTGCTGTCACAGCGTAGCATGTCTTTATATTTAATTAGTAGCGGATTTATTTTAATTAGCTTTTTTGATTGACATTTGTATTTTTACTAACAGTTAGTGACATCTTCCAAATATTAAAAAAGCATCCTTGCTTTCAAAACTTCTCTGAAGCTCTGAAGGAATTCAAATAATGCAGTTAAAGCTGTTCTCCTTTAATGTGTAAAGACACAGCCTTTGTAGGTTTTGACCTTCATCTGCATAACCCCAATTTAAACACAACATGATTTCCATGTTTCCTTTGTTGTTATCTTGTTACTATTTATTGTGTATTTGTCAGTTTCTCTTTCGGATTCCTCCTAAAATGGTTATTTATTTCAGAGGCCACCTGGTTAAAGCTCAAAAGAAAAAGGTCCGTGGCCTCTACAAGGCAGCATTCAAGCCAGTTGGTCAGGGCACCGAGGTTGAGCCGTTTTACATTACCCTATAACCCTTTCTCTTTCACTTGCAGCTGAATTTTAGAGCACTTTAGAGGACAACCTTCTCTCTACACCCTTTGCAGATGGCTAGTACTTATCTCCCTATTGAACTTCCATTAATTGAGCCTAAGAATCTGATGTAATGAATGTCATGCTCTATTAACAGATGTTAAATAATACAGCTGAATCAGCACGCCTTTGTGGCGTCTTTAAACTTTGCCAAAGGTTTTTAAACTTGAATGAACTGAATTCACTTTTAACTTTCTTTGGGACTTTTTTTTTTTTCAAATTTTCTACTGTGTTTTATGTGCTATGTGCTATTTGCCCTTTGCGTCAATACATGTCATTCATTTAATGAATTCCCAGATTAACTGGTAAGATTATGCTTAGGTCCAAGTTAATTCCCATCTCAATGAACACCTACAAGTTAATTTTGAGACTTACTTTGACTTGTCTAAATCTGCTTTAACTGCCAAAAGGTTAAGGTCCCCTGATACCTTCTCTTATCCAGCTGTATAAGCAGCACTGAGACAGGTTCAGATTTTCAGATTGGTAAGGAGCACAGCTTTGCGACCAACTTTGTCTCGATTTAAAACATTATACCATCACCAGACTTAGCTACCCACTTTCAGTGTGATCACGTCTTTTGGATCTTTTAGCTTTCCTGGCAGCACAGCTCAGTAGTGGAGCTGATGACATCTCAAGACTTTTCTAAACGCTGTGACTCTGAGCTTTCACCAGACTCTCGAATCACTCCCTTGTTTCTTCTGGGGAACTCTTCTGATAAAAGTTTAGGCGTGACTGGTGGTTGTTGTACCCCATTTCACAGTCAAACAGGAGAATCAAATGAAATGACCTCCTGTACAAATGGTTTACCACCTTCCATACTTAAGGTGCTTGGACATCACTGCTGCTACTGACTACATATATTTACCAAAGAGGACACAAAAAGAACAGGGTATAACTTCTACTAGCCTCTAGCCAACACTTTCTGGATGCTCAGGGGCTTTAGATATATGACTGCACAATAACAGCTTGTATGAACAGACAAGGGACTCTTGTGAGGGGGCACTGTGACCCCTTTGGACCACACATGTGTGAAGAGTCTTTCGGTCAGCTCAGGGTCTTGAACCATGAGTATGTGGTTAACAGACTGTCTCTCTGTTCACATGGCTACTCTCCACACAGTCAAGCTCATTCACTGCAAGTAAAACAGAGATATCATAGCTGCTGTGCACAAGTACAGTATTAAAAATTGTATATAACAAATGTGCTTTTAAAATTTGTCTAAAATGAAGATGCTTAAGGGGTTACTAGATATAAGCTCGCCAACAAAATATTAATGCTATGCTACTTTTAAAAGATGATGGAAATGCTTCTTTGGTGTCCTACGGGTTACTTTTCCAACAAATTTGAGGAATACATTTTCATCAAGTATAATATGTGTATGGTGCAAGTTTAGGAAGTTAATGTTTTCAGATTTTTACTTCTAAATTAAATCTGTATGCATTTGTTTTTGAAGTTATGAGGAGAAAGGTAGACATTTACAGTACACAGTCTGCAGACTCTACCTAATCTGTGGACCCCAGGAGCAAAGAGTTGGCTTGTGTGGAAATGATATGTCAATGAAAGTGTGCAGACAAAAAGCATGATTGGTGGACAACTTTTATTTTGGCACTATCTTTGTCGTCCCTGATAGCTTCACGTGAAACAAATGTGCTGATGTAGCTTTTGCCATGTTGATGGTTTAGAACAGGGGTATGCAATTCCAGGCCTCGAGTGCCGGTGTCCTGGAGGTTTTAGATGTGTCCATGATCCATCACAGCTGATTTAAAGGGCTAAATGACTCCTCAGCATTTCTTGAAGTTCTCGAGAGGTCTGGTAATGAACTAATCATTTGATTCAGGTGTGTTAACCCAGGGTGGGATCTAAAACCTGCAGGACACCGGCACTCGAGGCCTGGAGTTGCCTACCCCTGGTTTAGAAAATGTTGGTTTGGACTTCTGATTTTATTTTATTTTTCTGGTAGGTTTGTTTGTTGATTTTTGGCTAGCTCACCTTTTTAACTTTTGCAATGATTTCAAGGAAACAAGGTGACAGTGCCTTAAAGTTGGCTTCAAATGTTCAGATTTAAGGCCATTACAAACCATTTGCAAAAAGCATCACGAAATTCAGAATTTTCTGGGTTTGAACTTGCTGTGTGACATATATACAATGAATGCATTGCATTTTTTGCAAGAAAAAAGTAATTCTTGCTGTGAAAAAAATGATGTAGACAATGAGGCATGATGAGCTGGTCCTGATGTGTCTAAACATGAAAGCAGTGGAAATTTCATGGTTTGATCCAGGAGTCGAAGCTTTATCATGACCGCATTTCTACAAATTTCAGGATGTCGGTGGGGTGGTTTCAAATCGTATTGGCAGGTAGGGATAAAATCTGAGGAGGAAGAGAAATAATTTTAGAGAGCCAACTGACCCAGAGCAGCGTCTAGCTATGTGTTTGAGGTAAAATGGTATTATTTTACTATTTATATATGTCAGCACACTTGTTACTAAATGCACAGGTCTGTTTGGCCAGATCTGTTTATTTAGATCTGAAAAATCAAGCTTAGTTTTAAAAAATCAATCTTGCAAATTCATCCAGTGAAATTATATAATCACTCACACAAAACACGTAAAGTCTTTTAAAAATTGACGCTTGGGACGCATTGGCTGCCTCAAGACAGACCGTGACAGTGTGTGTGTGTCTACTCCTAAAATGTAACATTCCTCAATAAGCCAGCTATGGTACTGGTTGACTGGTTAGAAATGACAGAAGACAGAAGACGGTTTTTAAAGTGTTTTCCCTCCTCCTTCTTCTCTTCTCCAGTTTCTGTCGTCTTTCTTAATATTTATGTGTATCTGTCTAGCTGACTGTCTGCTGCCTTCATCAAGTTCACTGTCACCAAACCTTCAAGCATAGTGCTCTGTTCATTCCTCCAATACATTTCCTTCCATGGGTTCCTCTCATTTTGTGCCAGCTCATTCAAGCCACACCACCTGTCAGACATTGACTTCATAAATAAATCTTTACTTTGGCACAGTCGGTTTTGCTCTATCATTTTGCATTTATCACGCAAAAACGAGATATCATGTGACACTTCATATTTTGCTCCCGTGGCATCCACTGTGTCATTCTATAATAATGCATAAACACAGAAAAGGTGTTCACTTTGTCCATGGTTATATTGACCACGTGTGTTTTGCATAAACTTAACTGTTTAAACTGTTTAAAATGTAGATACATTGGAACGGTTGT
>NW_005187412.1:1593718-1627729 GCF_000239375.1 Pundamilia nyererei | reverse complement strand
CCAAGGCCCTGCATGTGTGGGTGGTTGTGGTGGAGCGGGAAGAGGGAGGCAGACATGTAGACATTTCTAAACATCCCGGCTTACTCAGACAGGTTTGTTTACTCAGAGCAAAATGTGCAACAAATGTGTCAGCTCAAAATATGCATTAACTGCATTTTAAAAAATATTTCTTGTCACTTTTCATAGCTAAAAGTCTGGAATTTAGTATATTTTTCAGACTTTTGTTCTTTATCTAGCACACAGACCTAAAATGCTCTAAGAAATAATGGCAGTTCTCAAACATAATTGCTCATATTTCATATTTGTTTGATAATTATTGGAATTTCTGCAGCATACGGTCTGATATAGCTACATAGTGTAAAGCCTCAAATGATTAAACCTTATAGACTAGTATTTTAAAATGTTTACGTGTTAAGAGGCCAGTATTACTTTGTAAATGTCTATAATCAGAATAATAGAATGGAAATAGGAGGCAAAGAGCTGCCCCTTTCTTGGCTTAGCTCATTTGAGCATGATTGACACATGGCACCACACAACATTCTCTGCTCATCCACACACATCAGTCACTTCATTATGTGCTGAAACAGTGCAGAGTGGGTGGTGAGTGTTGTCAGTCATCTCCAGCTGGAAAAAAATGCAGAAAGACATGTTCAGACAGTCAACAATTGTTGCCACCCAGGCACTCCTGCTGCCATAGTGTAGTGAAGTGGAGTTTTGAGAATTCAGGGGCAGAGATTGAGAGTGGCTGTTTTCTCCCCTCTCTTCATCTTTTGAATGCCCTCTCTTGTGTGAATGGCTTGCTGACAACAAATGTTGCTGCAGATCTGAGCAAGAAAGCATCTACAGGTTGTGCCAAGTGTCAGCTCGATGCAGAGCTGCCAACGCCTGAGCAATTTTTTAACTTGAGGAATGAAAGCAAACATCCTCAAGATCACACAATTATTATAGTCCACGCATTGTTGGTTCAAATTAGACTGACAGCCGAGTGGCAAAAACCTAAATAGCAGGTAATTTAAGTGTCTGTTGATAAATCTTAAGATGCTGAAGTTTATTGTTTTGTGCGCATATGGAGACCTCAGTCTGCAAATGTATTATTCTCTTTAGTACAGTTTCATATCTACTGCGCCCTGTGTATGAGGAGTTTTGTGTTTACTCTTTATAAATGTAACATCATGTTATTACATGCTGAAGTAAACGTAACATATGTGGAACTAATATTATCACTTCCTAAAATATATATTGTATTAAATATATACTAAAACATTAAGCAACTTCCATATTAATAATCTTGGGATTTCCTACATAGTTTCAAAGCTAAGATGTCAGAGTCCCAAATGTAGTAGTTTATTTTCAACTGACAAAGAAGTGTTGCACAGCCAAATAAAACTGCCTTTCCCTTAAGCACTACTGATGTGTAGAAGGAAAGGTCAGTTTCTGGTCACCGCCTTCTTTTTAGTATAGCAATTAAATGCTGAAAGAACCACAGCTGGTATTCCAAAGTTGTTACAGTCACAGGCAAAACGACTGGGCCACGTTCTTTGAGATTACTGTATGTGACCCCTGCTGTAGTAACTCATTTGCCTTTTTTGGACACAGTCTCTGTGTGATGGTTTGCAAAGAAGAGGAGCTAAAGGCAGGCAACCAGCAGCAGATTCAAGTCTAAAATCCAAAATCTTCAACCAACAAGCTGGAGGTCGTACATGTGTGGTAGTATCAGCAAATATTAAGGTGAAATGTCAATGGCAAAAAATTAGGGTGATGCAATTCACTACACAAATACAAAGCATGAACACAAGCAAACAAAAACAGAACAAAGCAAACAAAAAAGATTATCAAGGAATTCATAGGAAAACATGGAGAAATGGTTGGAAGGATTTACTACAAGGACAATCTGGCAAAGCACAAAGAGAACGAGGGACGCATATATAGACAAAGCTGATTGTAAATTAGTAACAGGTGGTGTACAAAACTGATGGGGAAGACATCTTCATACAATAATTGTGTACATCAACCGGCTGGGATCCCTCATTTTTTTGTCGTCTAAAGCCTAATTTTCTGGCTGTTATTTATTAGTGCTAACATGTAAACAAGCAAAAGCAGAAAGACAAGGAGAAAACAAACTAAAAATCTATTTTTTCTTCACTTTACAGTTTATAACTAATTGCCCTAGAATTAAGCGATGTCACCTTTATTTGTATAGTACATTTAAAAGACATCAAGTGTCAGCCAAAGTGCTAAACAGAAGCACAATGTAGCTAAAATAAAATTAAAATTAAAATTGAACAGAATTTCAGTTATATTACAAATATTTATATATATATATTATAATGTCTTACCAGCAGATACACTAGAATAAGAGGGTAACAATGTAGGATTTTACAGGAAATATTATATAATAGTTTTTTGTAACATGCATAGTCGAGTGTAACTGTATGGTATTCTGTTGCAAGCACTGCTTCCGTAGAAATTAAAAAGTTTAATTATTACATCCTTATTCTCTTGTATGCACCAGAAGGTGTTGTTATTTATTATAATTATACAGTAATTTCTGATCAAGTACATTGAAATTCCATTCCCTTAGTCACAGTTTGTTTTGTTGATACAAAACAAAGCAAACGTGGGAATTAAGAGTAGTTGGTAGGTTTGTTTGCATAATAAGTTGCAAAGCAAACACGTTTGTTTTGCATTACATTAAAATCCTCAGAAAGACCACTACTCTACAAAAGAGATTGAGAGGTCCATCCGGAATCAGCTGAGATGATGGTTTGCAAGTGGACAGTTGCACCTCCCTGCCACCCAAAGCAGCTGCGCCCCTGATTATGCATAACTTTAAACTTGATAGAATTCAAATGGGGAGTTTATGTAAAATTCACTCCTCCGTACAGGTGCCATTAAAGAGTAGATTAGCTATGGAGTTAGAAGACTGTTTTTCCTGGAGGTTGCCACTTGTGAAAACGCAAAATAAAATGAATGACAAAACCCATTTGGTCATTAATTTTAATTTGACTTTACAATTCTCGACTGATCACAGCAGAATGATTTCACAGCAAACATTTTAAATGTACTATAATACAGGGGTGGGGTTTTTTCTGTCTCATTTTTTCTTTTTACTTCATCTAGTTTTTACAACTCTCTTATACATCCTTGACTTAAATCTTTAATAAAGTATTACTCTCGCCTAAATGAGCAGCATGTCCTCGTATCTCTAAATGCCACCCTAGTGGCAGATAGTAATTAATAGAAACATTAGTCAAACTATTTTTAAAATTGGAAAGGAGTCACTTCAAGAACATTTTGAAATGTCCTTCTCCACCAGTCCTGTTGATGGATTTGTGCATTTCAGGATCAACACGTGGGAGCCCTCTATCGCCTGGGACAGCATTTGGCAGACTAAATAGATAGGGTGAAGCAAGGTTTGGTTTGTAAATGTATGTCTACACGTCTACTAGAAAGTAGGGCTCCTATTTTTGCAGTCATATTCCAATGTAAATTAAAATTTTTGGTATTTGCTGAACTACTTGATAGTTTCTATAATGTCCAGAGGATGATAGTGGTATCGTTTGCCTGATTTTATTTCCCTGTACTTACCCATTCAATATATGTTTAAATTCCTCATTGAAAGTACTCACTGAGAGTGTATTGCCCTTGCAGTTGTTGGAAAAAAAAAGTTATTTCTTGTTCCTATGGCCCAGTCAATCCATGCATGCATAATATTTGTGGAATATTTTACATTATGAACAGCAAAGTATCTTAAAAGCTGAATTCCCATCTTGCAATCCATGTTTCTCTCTTGCATATGTGCTTGAGAATCACTTGCTATACTTTGCTCATCTGAAGATGGTGTTTTATTGTTATGCTGCCAAGAGTACTGGTGTTTAATAAAGAAGTAAAAAAATGATAAAAGCAGAACCACATTTGTAAACTTTGCACAAATTCCACTGTGTTGGGCGATTGCAATGGTACCATGACACTTTGCTAATGGCCTCTGCCAGGAATTGGGAATCTGGCAGCTCCAGCTAATGACAGTGGCCTACAGCACATCTGCACAGGGTATTTTCAAATGCTCTCTCTGTAACATGCTTGAAATTGGGAATATTTCACTTCCCTTGAACCACAGCGAGGGCAGCTGATCCTTGGTATATGTAAGCATTTATGTAGCTGATGGATATTTAAAATTACTGAAGGCAAATACAGCAAGGGGACAGCTCAGAAACCTGATGGAGATGGGGGTAAAACTGATGCATATCAGGAATTTATTATTTTATTTATTGGTCATTGTAAAAACAACTAAAGTAAAAAAAAAAACAGTACTAAGACAACAAAAGCATACCTTGTATAATTGACATTAAAATAGCTGATTTAGTTGATGGATGAGATTTTAAGACAAACTATAAAACTAAAAATAAATCTATGGGGAGAAATGACACAAGGATACTTCACAGTGCAGTGTAAATCAAATTCTTCACAAAGGGAAGCAATCCTTGCATCAAGAACACAATGACTCCTTAACATTACACCTCAATCAACTATCCAGGTGCATTAATTAATTCATTCTAAGGTGCTAATGGATTATTATGAATTAAGGGATTTGTTACTAATGAAGAGTCAATTTTTTTATTTTTATTTTTAAAGTTGAGGGTAGTCAGACTCTAAAAAGGCTAGAAATAGTTGCTTTCATTCAGTATGTTGTAGCAGGAACTCTTAAATCTTGATGCTAATGTTTCAGGAAATATGTCCACCTATGCACACCCATACACAGAGTCACTTCAAGGTCATAAACAAATCCTCGATACAACCGTTGTTGTGATCTGATGCTATATAAACTGAACTGAATTGAAATTAACATTTAGAAACTGGAATTTAAAAACTCTTTAGTGTCATTTTGTTTACTACATTTCTGTTTATATTAATGCCACAGAATCCCAAAATTGTAGTAGTTAAGCAGGAAGGTTGGTAGGCATGACTATTCACCCTCTGTTCTCCTCTAATATCCCCTCTATTTCATGCTCTAAGATGGGTTGCTCTGATTGCAGGCAGTAGCGGCATGCTGCTTGCCCTTATGTGCAGGATGTGCTGTTGGCTCTGTCCTTGAGTTGTCAGATATTTAACTCATAACTTTTAACTTTATATTTGATCTATGACAGAATTTTTACAAAAGCCTAATTGGCAGAAAAACTGAAAACCTTGGAATAATAGCTCAGGGTCTGTGTGTGCGAGAGAGCAAGAGAAAAAGAGTGAGAAAGAGAGAGCGAGAAAGCAAAATTGTATGTATGTGTGTGCATTTGTGTGGCTGGCTAGCTGGGGGGCATGAAGCTGAGAGTAGGGCATTATTAAAAACCATCTGTTTTCCTGCAGAGTCAGAAGGCCGTCTGGACACAGTCTCTTAACAGGCCTTGTTTTTCTAGATGCCCTGAGGCAATATGACAAATTTGAATGCCCAAACTAAAAAGTAGAGGGGGACCGGAGAAAGCATTTTTTTGCTAATACAAATTTATGTATGTCTTCAAACAAAACGGTTAACACAAACCTTGCATATCACAGCAAAGTTTTGAAAAAATAACTAGAAAAACAGAGCACTTGCCTGAACTGGAACTATATTTTACCATTTAAAGCCATGCATTTTCAAGTATGGCTCAGTGTGGTTTAAGCAGGAGACATGAAGGACAAACATATTGCAATCCACTTGGCTCGCTCTTGCCGTTCACGTTGACCTACAGTACCTGATCTGGATTAATCTTAATAAGAAATTTGGTATATTCATTATATTTCTCTGCTCTGCAGCAACATAGAATAATGCCGCTATTCGGTGCATCTGCTGTTGCAGTTACAAACCTACCACTTACAAAGAAGTGGTCCTGATTAAATCAAGGTTCTCTTGGCACAGATAGATGAGAAAAAAATAATCCCTCTCAAAACTAAAAGTCCATGCCACGCTTTCTAACTAGGAATTATTGACTGTAAGTTAAGAGCAACTAAAACTTTTAGTCTCATGCAGCCATTTGTACTTATACCTTTTATTTTCAAATGGTCAGTCTCTAATAACACCCTTAAAATGAGCCAGCCAATGGACACTGAAATTACTGCATGTGATTAAGTTGAGATAATAGCACTCGTAGCCTAAGCTTCCTTTGTTTGCATCACAGCACAATTTCCTGTCTGCTCTGCTCAATGACCCTATTTTTTCCCCCTCTCCCCTCTTCTTTTGGCATAAACAGACAGTAATGGCGTCTGCATTTTCCTTCCCCCTCACTGGTCCTTCACATGGCTCAGCAGCTTAGCTTGACAGCTCCGCTGCGTGTGGGTTCAATTGGTGGAGTTGAAAGCCTTTTGCAGCATTTGGGTTTGGCCTGATAGAATCCTCCATTTACCTTTTGCCCCCAGGCAGTAAGAGAAAAGGAATATGGTTAAAGCCATGCTGGTAGCAGAGACTAAATGAAACATGATTCTAAAAAACATAAAAAAAATTGCAAGACAAAAATAGGCCATTCTTTGAGAAACTGAATTAAGTTTTAGTTTCAAGGGAATATTCTGTGTCAAAGCCTTTCATCAATCCATTTGGTTCTTTGAACGACTTAACTGACAATGAGCTTGCATGCACAAATGCACACACTGAACTCCTGACAGTAAGGTGTGTCGTTTCCTTATAGCGGGAAACTCGCTTAGCTTAGGCAACCGCTTCTCAAAAGGGATTCAATCATGCGATAAGATTTCTGCAATTAAAAAGGTAACCTCGGAGAAATGAGTTTTACTTTTCATAGTGAGTAAGGGCAAATTTACACCAGTTTAATTTCTGATTTTTTTGCCACTTACTCCCCTGACACCTACTGATTTATTGGCCACACTCACAGGCAACTAGGCTTCTAATATGAAACCCAACCCAAAGGGAGTTAGTCTAGACAAAAAGCTAGGAGGTGAGCCGAGTCCCCTTGAGAGGCTCTGAACTGGCTGTTGTGGAGTACTGTAGGTGTGAGATGCACTTGTGTTGGCAAATGTTTGATGAATGACAGCTGGCTGTCAAAAATTATAGTGAAATTGTTGGCAGGTAGCAGGGGTCACAGTACTATTGTTAGTAATGATAGAAAGAGGGCAGAAGCAGCACCGAAAGAAGAGCCGTTCACGTCTGTCACGACTGTACTTGAGGTAGTGGGCAGGCATCCATACTGAGATGTCAATGTGGCAACCACAAATGAATGCATCACACTGTGTACTGCCAGAAGGAAAGGAAAAGGTTAGGTTAGGTGTCATCAGCATAACAATAGCAAGTAATATTATTGGATGACAGAACAAGGACATTTTTATTTCTAAAGGACAGACATTTGCAACTATGTTCATTTAACATTCACCAGGAGAGGGTATTTAGTGACAACCAATGCATTGATAAACTAGAGGTGTTTTCACACATGAACTTTAGACTGTCTGGTGTGGAAGCTCTGGTCTTAACCAAACTATTTCTCACCACACAAACAATGGGAGATGGTCCACGGGAAATAGATTCTCACTTCTGACAATGCTTTGTGTGGTGCCTGGATAGAGGACGAAAGATGCAGGAGACATGATGCTCACTTGTCATTGTGATTTGTATTTTCAACTCTCACATGAGCGCAGTTGGATATTACACAAATGTAAAGACCCGTTAATGTTAAATCTAATGGACATTTGCTTTCTCTACTCATACTTCTCATACTTCTCTGCCAGGTAGTGTGTAGCAGTTTCAAGTTGAAGCTGAAGCTGCTTGACAGCAAATTTCTGGGCTGCTTTTCATTTCCAGTTCAAGCCTGTTAGAATGAATGAACACAACATATATTGTTTAATTTTGGCTGGCGTCTTGTCAATAATGACATCAAGCTTTATGCACACATAAATCTAAAGCCAGGACTGTAAATAATTTCAAAACTTTCAGAGTGTTCTGAAAAGGAATTAATATTCAATTAAAGTAAACTTTAATGTAATATACAAATAATGTATAAAGGTAGGCAATTTCAGTAAATAACTTCTGAGAACAGACAGCACTACAGAGAGGAAGAAATATATAATTAAAAGGCATATTGAATAGATTATTGAGAAAAACAGTATTAATGGACAACTTTAGTCTTACCAAGCAGAAATTTTACATTTTTCATTCTTTGTTCTACATCACATTTGGCTTTGGCTACTAGTGTGACTTTTTACTAGTAAATGCATACTTTTTCTCTAGAGTCTAAGATTTGTGATAAATAAAACACAACCAGTTTGCCATCCATCCACCCGTTTTCTTCTGCTGTTCTGGGGCTGGGTCAGGGGTGCAGCAGCCCAAGCAGAGAAGCCAAGACCTCCCTCTCCCCAGCCACCTTCTCCAGTCTTTCCAGGGGAAACACCAAGGCTTTACCAGGCCAGCCGAGAGATATAATCTCTCCAGCGTATCCTTGGTCTGCCCCAGTTTGCTGTAACAGAAAACACTTATAACTTATAACAACAGTTCTCGTGATAATTAAATTTAGTCATGAGACTCTATTACTGTCTGAAATAATAGTGGCAAAAAAGAGAAATTTGCAAACAACCCTACTGACCATCCAGCTGTAACACTGCACTATTTCTCTTTACTACCAGTATTGCAGTACCAAGGGAAATTGCTATTGACTTAAACATATTTTGAATACATTGGACAGATCCACATGTTGATTTTGCACAGACTTATTTTGTTTTTACACCCGATGCCATATTTTATATATCTATATCTATATATATCTATATCTATATATATATATATATGTGTGTGTATATATATGTGTGTGTATATATATTTTCATTTTTGTCTACATTATATCGAAATGTTTCATTATTGGAAACATTTTAAGAGATACTTATTATTCTGAACATCTTAACAGATACTCTGACCCGTAACTATTGTAAAGCGCTTCGACTGGAAGTAGACACCTTTCGCGTATGCGGGGTACCGATCGGGTTTCCGGTACGGATTGGGTAGTGACAAGAGCTTTGGAGTTTCCTGTTAATCATTATGGACGCACCCTGTTGTCCATCCTGATTAGCAGATTGACTAGTAACTGTGCTGGGTGTAAAGACTAATCTATACAGTTGTTGCTATATTTGCAGAGTAGAAGAGTACAGCCCAGAGTATGTACTAGAGTATGACAGTGTTAAAGCTGCTATTTTGTAAGCTTACCCACCTCTACCAGAAAGCTTACAGCCAGCATTTTTGTTGTTGCACATCTGAGAAAGTGCAGACTAAAGAGAAGCTCTGGGAGCTGATTAATCTGGAAGAACTAAAAACTGTGTTCCAAAGAAAGTAAAATAAAAACTGTAGAACGAATTGCTGCTCGTAAAGTCACTTTTATTAGTAAGTTTCTTCCTGATACTAAAAGTAATGCTAGTCTTCCTTACTTTTTAACACTATATAGTGGCAGTTTGTCTCCTCTTTCAAATAGCAAAGCTTCTGTTACCAACACGGGAAAGCCAGAAAGGAATTGTTTTTATTAGAAGAAACCTAGACACGTTACATCTGACTACCCATTTTAAGTAAAAAGCAGAAAACCAAAACCATGGGTCTGACTAGTTCTCTCCTTGTTGTGGAACTAGAGTAAGATCTATGCCACCCTGGGGGTCCTGAATTCACAGTTTTGAACAATTTATCAAAGAAGCCTTTGTAGAGTCAGAGTCTGAACCTGCAATTTCCATTTTGCATGATATTGGTGCTTCAGTGTTTAACCCTGTTCAAAGAGTTTTACCCTTATTTGATGAAACTTTTCTTGATGGTGATACCTTCATATGGGTATGTGAAATGTCATTCCTGTCCTATGCATTATGGCAGTGTTTATTTGAAGTGTGGTTTGGTTACAGGGCTGTGAACAAGCTCTTATATTGAATCAGTCTAATTTTAGGCACTGACATTGGTGAGAAACAGGTATTACCTACATTTGTCGTGACAGACCACTCTGTCGTTTCTGAATATTTTGGTCCTGTAGTGCATCCTGCCTATGTTGTGCCAAGTGCCCAGTCTCAAAAAGCAGAACCTCCAGAACTCTTAAGTAGATTTCTGGTGAACAGAGTCAGAGTAAATCAGGCATGTCTGCTAAAATTCCACTGGCTCTAGGTAGTGAGAAGCTAGTAACATCTTACTAACATCTTACTTTGACTAAACATTTTCCTTATTAGCTGTTAATCTTGGCATTCACTTAGATGGCTACATTCTACAATTAGAATTGAAATAATAGTTTAAATTATGTGCCAGTTTTTGATTACCGAAAGTTACTCAAGTAGATTAAGGGATCAATTTCATGTCAAAGGTATTCAGCCAAGTCCATCATACATCAAGTCTTTAGCATGGTGCATGGTCCATGGTGTTACCAGGTGTTACCAGGAGTCAGTGGCATAAGTCATTGGAGTTGGTATTTAACCTCATTATTTGATGTTGTTGCATGAGCAGTATATTGGAGATCTTTCACTTATTGCTAATATGGTAGAGTTTCTTTTAGAAGTGGAAATAGTTTGACAAAAATGCAGAAAGGTAAGTGCAGAAATTGCCAGCCTGGAAATTCACTACTGTCCATTAGGGCTGCCACAAACGATTATTTTGATAGTCGACTAATCACCGATTATTTTTGCGATTAGTCGACTAATCAGATCATGCATCCATTGAACGTAAAACGTACAGCTTATTGCACCAGCATGCATCTGCTCTTATAGAACAATCATTAGCTTACAGCTTTAAGTGTTTAAGGTATGTGTTAACTAAAAATAAAGACAAGATGATAGTTTATTAAATTTTAATGAAATTAGCAGATTGTCGCGGTGGAGTTTAATAAACTCAGCCGTCTGCTCCTTGCTATCTAAAATATAACAGGACACCGGAGAATATTCTAGAGCATCTCACACTTCTGATAATCAGTTGTCTGCTTGATGTTTATTCAGCTGTGTAAAAACTATAACTTTAATTTCAGCCAAACCGATTTACTCAGGAACAAATAAAATACTGAAAAAAAGCCAAACAATGACATTTTTAAGTTATCCAAGTGGCTTATATATGTTTAACCTGAGTAGTGAAAGATGGTGGTGGGTCTGAAAATGATTAGCCGGGAGTCTGGTGTTCTCACAGGCTCTAGTGAGCCTTGAACCCCGGCTAGCTATTGAGCTAGTGGATAACAGACGTCTCCGAAAACGTCAGAGCGCTTTTGAAAATATGTGGTGTCTTGATAAACTTAGCAGATATTTGAGGTTTACACAGCTACATTCTCGCCTGAAAATATGTTAAACGTTTATTTTGTGACCCAGAAAGAATAATAAGAGTAATATTAAAACTAACTAGCGGCCGCCATTGTTGTAAACTGAGCACGGCCACGCTATGAATTCTGGGATACAGCTTCTTCTTCTTTGGGGTTTAACGGCAGCTGGCATCCTTGTACATGCAGTGCTGCCATCTTCTGTTTCAGTCCGTTATTACACTCTTAAATCCTACTACTTATTCCTGCGTCTTGGGATCTTACAAAGCTTCAAACGACGCGTCGACTATTAAATCAGTCGTTGACGATTTTAATAGTCGACTAATCGTGACTAGTCGACTAATCGTGGCAGCCCTACTGTCCATTCTGCCAGTACCAGGGTCTCCACTGCTCGCTGGCCTTTATGTGACTTGGTTTCACCAGAAAACTATGTGACACCATCTATGTCATTTGCATTATGGACAGGAAGAGTAAGTGTCTGGTTTGTCATATTAACATGCTGAAGCTGTATACTGTCTAGCTGAGTGAGAGGAAAGAATTCCTGCCAGTTAAGCAGACTGTGTTGAGGTGAAGCTGCAGACTTGGTGATGAGGCAGATATGATGATGATAATAAACTTTGGCTGTTCTGCTTTTATAACTATTTAAATTGTATTTATTCGATTTTTTGTACCCAGGTCAGTTTTAAAATGTAGGCAGCTGTTCAATCTGTTTCATCTGTGATGAAATGTCCAAGTCATTTAAGAAAACTAATACAACCACTAAAATTAATCTTGTTTTGTCTAATCTTAATTAAAATTTGAAGAATTTTAACTTCTTCAAGAAATTATTTGCCATTACTGCTGTTGTTGCATGACAGTGTCAAAATTACCCATCCTTGTAATCCTAGTGTTAATTATATAACTGGAAAAAATTGCAGGAGTTTTAGCCCACAACTCTGGCATTTGTTTTTAAATATATAATGTGTTTAATTAGTGGACAGTCCAGACAGGCAAAGTTCTTCATCTTGATGACTCGGGTACTTAAAAGTTTACCAGTAGGCTGCCACATTATTAGGATAAACAGTAGCAAGCTACCCTTTCACCCAAAATTGAAACTAACATATCTAAAGTTCATGACTTATAAGCAATGTATGTAACAGTAGATTTGACAGAGAAAGCTGACGGCGGGCAATCCTCATTTATTTCCACAATATTGTGAAGAAATGAAAAGATAAGACAGAGGTCGGTTTTATGCTGATATATTTTCACTAAACTCAAATTACAGCTAATCCCGAAGAGAATGTCATACAGTCTTAGAAAAAACAATTATTTTCTCCCGATCATGTCATAACAGTTAATGGATTGGGTAGAATTTCACAGTAACCCATTAAAAATGAATCAATATTTCAGACTTGATGGACGAACAGATATATGTTAACAGCATAATTATTGCCATCACAAGATTTTTGCTACTAACGTAATTTTATGTTGGCACCAAATGTATTCCAGCTTTTTACAGTATTGCACAATATTATACAGTATGTTACTATTTGTAGAAAGGGTTGGGATATGTGTGTGTGAGAATTAAATTATCAGTTTCTTTTTCTTATATATTGTACATTTAGCTGTGACAAATTTCCAAGCATAAATATTACATTTTGTCATGTGTCTGTAACATGTTTTTTTGTTATCAAAAGTTCTACTTGTTTTTAAGTTTTTCTTAAAATTTGTCGATCTGTAGTTTTGTCTGTACTTTGCTGAACATGAAATTCCTGATGTCACTTTACAATACTTCAGATATCAGGGACCAAAATCTCTATGTGACAGCAGATTGCAGTCGGGCATATCTATCAGCAAACACACACACACACACACACACACACACACACACACACACACACAGACACACACACACACACAATGTTCTTGCTGCAGGCACATCAAAATATAGTCCCAGTCTTGTAGTGCATTATATAGGTATTATAGTGGTATTGTTAAAATTGGAAAAGACATTCAACAACCATAATAAGTCATAATTTTACAGGACATACTTGGTTGTATTCATTAAAATTTCAGCTTCCTATCACATACCTGTTTATCACATCCCACATACCTACTTTTGTACATAGATGTTCTTTGACTCATGTAAATATTCTTCAGCTAAGCCTCCAGTCTGTCCTCAGTCTCTATACTGATTACAGTTGAACAGTCTTGCCCGCGGGTCTTCTGTAAAAGGTGCCTAAACCACCTAAATTGGCTGCTCTTACTGTGAAGATGAGGCAGTAGCCTGATACCAAGGACTTCCTAAATCATCGAACCTTTGAAATTGAGATGAGCCACATAATGGAGAAATCAACTAACCCTAAATTGTTTTAGTGGGCTCATTACACAATTCTATGTAAAAGCTGAAAAACAATGTTGAAAGTTCAGAGAGAGACTGAAAGGGTTTGTGAAAGAAATTAAGACACCATATGTGCTGTGAAACATCTGTTGCCCCGGGGATAAGCAGGGACCAATGAAACTCCATTACTGCAAAAGATAATACATTATTATGACTGAATAAATAAATAAGCCATTAAGTCACTTAGAATTATCTCAAGCTCAAAAAGGTTTCACCGATTTAATTGTTTTCCTTTCTCCTCATGGTATCATTGCATAGTATCTATGAGATACGATTTTATCCAGTGGGATTTTGCTATAATACTGCATAGTTTTAAATTCCTTCTTCTGTATCACTGGCTCATTGTGCACCACTCAGAATTAAAAGCAAGAAAATACTGCAACTGTGCCAGTGAAGAAGGATGGATGTTGTTCTTCTGTAATAATTGTTCAGGCCTGATTTATATAGAGACAAGAATAACAGATGAGATAACTTTTTCCTTCCAGGCTTATTGTACACATTCAACCATCATAATGCCTTTACACTATAAACATGGCTTTTTGTCTGGAGGCGAAACAGCTGCAACACAATTATTATAAGGAGACCATGGTGAAACTTTTAGTTTAATGTATATCAGCTGTTATTTGCTTATATTGAAAGATTTTTTGCATTTTAACCGCTTTCAACCAAGTTTAATTGTTTTGTAGTCACTAGGCTACATGTCAATATTCCACTGATATTTGCCTCGACGCTCAAAGAAACAATGCCACCTACGATTATTACACCAGACAAAAATGCCACAAAGGTTAGTTAAATATAGGTTAACATATTATGAACGGACAATTGGCCCAATAGACCATGCTCTTCCAGCAGGATTTACCTAGCAAGGAGTCAGAGAATCAGCACCCTCAAATCTGAGCTCTACTTTGATCTCAATTTGACATCTGTAAAGGTCGTATGTATGTGACTGTATCATGCACAACTGTAACAGTTATGTATAGAGAATATCAGTTCAGTTACACCAGGGTACTGCATTTTCAATGTCACTGCTAAATGCAGAGATTTTTACCCCTCACAGGGTTGCTGTCATTTTGGCCAATATTTACCCATTACACTGTCTATAGGCACTAATCTTCTAACTTGAGAAACAAAGAAGGCACTATTGGGTAAAATGACTAAATACGGAGTGCAAAATCAAAACTAAAAGCTTTGTTTGTTCCACCCACTCACAAGGTGTTTTTTACTTTAAAATTCAACACCTAATACTAATATAATAATAATTCTGTAACACCAAAATACTGTTAGTCAGCTGTGTTGTGGATGCATACTACGCATACCCCAGTGTGATTCAGAACTTCAAAACTTGCATACATGCATGTTTAATGAGTCAACACAAAAAAATATTAATGAATTTACAATATCCTTTGGTAATTTCTTATTAATTTATTTTGACTCACTGCTGTTTATTTCTTGTAGGTGTTTTCTTTCATTTCCTGTAACATTTGGATATGCTCCTCTTTTCCAGTTTTACTGAATACCGTAGAAATACCTATTCATCTGTAGACATTAACCCGTTATTCCAGATTAAATGGAAGAAAACATATCTGAATAGCAGATTGGGCAATGTTTGCCAATAACGTGTGCTTTAGATTAGAGAAGACTGCACACATCTCATCACAGTTCTACTTCACTTATTTAACTATGCAGTGAAATGTAGTAGAGAAACACAGTTGTCTTTGACATGTAATGCGTCATCTTATATACAAAAAAATATATTACTCAGTCAAAATCCTACAAAACAGCAAACGTGATAGTACAAATTTCACATAATGGATTCACCCTTAAAAACTCTGTTTCTTTCAGCCAGTAACTGCATTATAATACATTACAAAGGCTTTCATTCTGTGTTCGTGTGATTGGATGAACAGACTCCTATTAGAATTATCACTTTGTAGTCTTAGGTTCCCCGAGGAATTATCATTGGATGAGGTATCAAAATAGCTTCCGTTCCTCCCACCCCTGATGGCTCCACATTCATCAATGGAGGAAATGAAATTAAGGCCCTGACAACTTGATAATGAGGATTTGGTTGGAGAATAAAGAAGATTTTTGGGTTGTAATGAGCTCTCATTATTTATAAAGCAGAATTATAGAACAAGGTGTGTAAAGGACCAAATACCGCCTTCTTCACTGTGAGGCAGAGTTAAAACTGTGTAACTGTGCTTCCTTGTTAGAAATTACTAGTGTTGCGACTGGTCTGAATAAGGCATACGACAAGCAAAGGTTTAATCAGACATTGGATCAGAAACATTGTCCTCGTCTTTCGGTCCAACTTGTGAGAAGAAAAAGCACCAACATTGTTAATTATTGTTGCCAAGTTTCAAAAGATTTTAGCATGTATTTATTTGTTTTTTCCCCCCTTGATATCCAAGAGTTTTTGCTTCATCTTGTTGAAGGAACCCCATGCATATGTATGGCTTGAAGTTGTTTGGCTTTCTCAATATGTTTATTTAAATCTTTTTTTTTTTTTACTTTACTCATAATTTTGTGTTATTCCAAAGTAGATTGTCTTGATGTTGGAAATTATAATGAGATTTATGTTTCTAGGACACCATCGGAAATGAGGCTTTAGTCTCAGTAGGATATTTCAAGCACTCGTCTGCTGTTTTCTTTTTTTCCAAATTTGAATCGAATAACAAAGCAGAAGATGATAGACAGCAAGAAAAGGAACAAAGGAGATTGGAGGCTTCAGCTTAGTGCTGAACAACTAGACACTGACTAAAACTGAACAAAACCTAGAGAAAGTAACCTCACAGCACAGGATATAATGTGAATGTCCAGAGCATTTCTTCACTAGAGATAACATACATTTAAGTGTTATATCCGAATAAAAAAATTGTAAGAATTAAAAACAAAATTATACCTGGCATGTTTTAATAGTTTCTTAAAATTGTAATTGTATTATAACCCTTGCATGTATGTTTTGGGCAGAGGCACACATTGTTTTGCTTTGACATTATAAGTAATGTCGAATTAGTATAAAAACAACTTTTCACCGTACTTGAACATTGCACTGCCTATTTTTGCTCGTGTTCCATTTCTGCTGGTTGCGACATTTATGAGTCTGAGTTTGTGGTTAAACTAATCTGCTAGCAAAATACAGAAATGACTTCTATACTTAATCTTTATATTTCCTGGAGAACAATTTTCTTATTGTGACATAAAGGTCAGCTTGGCAGGATATTTTTTTAAGTAACAGACCTTTATTTCTGGGAGATGTGGTTTTCATAAAATTTCATTTTTTTTCCTTTTTTAAAACCACAATCTTTTCTTAAGCTTAAATGAATGTTGCCTAACAATTCTGCTGAAAAAATACCAATGATCCCTTTAGTATCACCCAAATAAAGCACTTTGCTCTTAGACTGCAGGGTTATTTTTGGATCATTCAGTATTAAAAAGTATAGGAGGCAGAACCTTCAGCTTCAGTGGAACCAGCTCCCAATTTGGAATCGGGAGACGGACATCCTCACCCTCTCCCCCAAGTGGTCATGGCAGATGGACCTCCCTCTCTGAACCTGACTCTGCTAGTGGTTTCTTCCTGTTAAAAGGGAGTTTTTCCTTGCACTGTTGCCAAAGTGCTTTCTCATACGGCTTCATATAATTGTTGCAGTTTTGTCTGTGTTATTGTAGGGTCTTTACCATACAATATGAAGTTCCTTGACTTGGTGCTATAAAAATAAAATTCAACTGAATTGAATAGTATCCATATCAGGTATACCCACATACTGATAGGTTTCTTGCAATTGCCTATTTATAGTTATAGAAAAGAATTTCCAGCGGCACATATTTATTCCTTTAATACAACAATATCATTTTTGGCTGTTTATAAAAGAAACAATGACACTGGAAAGATAAAGAAACCATGACTATATGGTTAATATGGATGTGCTGTCACCAATAAAGTGACCAAAACATTACAGAACACAAGCGCACTGAGCCGTAGACCTGCTCTAAGCTGACAAGCGGTGGACCATGTAAAACATGTTCATTTTTGGCACCGAAATTGCACTGTGCCACTGGATTAGATAGCCACACCCTCAGCTGTGCCTCTCTTCCCTCTGTGGAGTCACCAAGACACAAAACAGTCACAGAAATAACCTCAGCCATTTCACCCTGTGCTGACATGAAAATGAGTGTAGTGGATTAAGTGGCACTTTTGACTTCAGTCACGGTGCCACTGCAGTAATGCGTATCTGTTTCTTAGACTATGAACGACTAAAACACACTCAGTCAATATATCTATCTATATCTATATCTATATATTGACTGAGTGTTTACACATTACTGCAGTGGCACCATGACTCAAGTCATGGTGTCCAAAGGCAGTGGACTAGCGAGCAATCCTTTTAAACTTGGCACATACTAATAATTAATATTCATGTGGGAAAAATTAAACTTTCATCATAACTTACGCTCATATGTGCTGACATACTCAGTCATTCACCCATTTCTCTATTAGCCACTCTTATTATTTCAGTAACCTAACTGCTCACACACGCACTTCCACAGGAACGAAAGGATTAAATTGGTACTATGACAACTGCTATTACTGCTACTGCTGAGACAGAGTTTACAGCTGCCGAGTCCAAAATGTCAGATTACCACTGTTCTGCCTGACAACCTTCAACACATTAAATGCTACTACCATATGGTCTAATTAGACAGCACAGCATTAAAGAGAGTATCCCTTGTGTCTCTATTTGTTGTGCGAATCAAGAGTTAAGAAAAAGAAAAGCACTTGACTTATAAGATGCTAAACAAAAATACACTTTAAACCACAGGTACTGGTAGAAGTATAGAAACACTTGCAAATGTCGAACATACTGGCTCGGTTTGAATGCATTGAAATGATGAAATGAATAGCTCAAAAAGCAAACATTTGCTAAACTAGTGATAGAAATGTGACAATATATGATTATGTTTAGCTGTCTTTCAGGAATAGAAAACAAAAATACACTTTAAACCACAGGTACTGGTAGAAGTATAGAAACACTTGCAAATGTGGAATTATCACTTGAGCAAAAAGTGCAAAAGAAAACTAATACTTTTTTTGTCATGTTGAAGGCAATGAGGTCTTATTATTTATTTGAGCCTGGCCTTTATTAACCTTCATATGCCATTATATAATAATATTACAAAATATATCAAAAGAATTCTAAAATATTAAACAATGTGTGTATTGCAAAACTGCAAAATGAACATCTTTCCTCTAAGGTGTTTGGCCATGTGCTTGAGTCAAAATGCCTCAGGGTATCTACAGGTCCTGAGGTCTAGGTAATACCATATATTGCAGGTATTAATGAAACATATAGTATATCCAACATTACTTGCAGAAAATCTGAAGTGATTAGAGAGCCTCTTTAAGAAAAGTAAAGTTCCCCAATTTGAAAATACTTCTTGCTGAAGCACTTAAAGATCAATGAGGCCTGAAACTGTAATTTGCAGATGTTTTGTTTTCTTTTAAATATCTGTCTGTCTTTTAAGCATTACAAAAACACAGCATATTTCCACAGCAGGATCAAACTACAGCGGAGCAGAGAAAAGCCATCTGCACCAAGTTTTGCGATGAGTCAAACATCTTGAGTAGCAAATGGGGAAGATGCTCCTCTTGTGATGCCTGTGGAGTTTCAGCAGCAGGTTCTTCCCCTATTCCCGACAATGGACAATAATGTTGTCCGTTTAGCTGTTTGAGTGATCACAGCATTAACTAACTGAGTTTTGGAGCCCTATTGTACGTAAATACAATACCCTCACCCCACCCCACTCCAACATAAATGTACTCCCTCACCCTGAAAATCACTTATTGTATTTCTACTATGAGATAATTACTCAGAGTCTTCATACTTGTACATGTACACAGCTGAAATGTCAAATAATTATGTGCATTCAAAGCCTTTTAGTACTGTGGGCTAACTCCAGTGTTTGCATAATGAAGCACTGCATTAAGAAATCTTTTTACTCTTATTGTAATTAGGACAAATATTCTTTCTGTTGTAACGGGCTGCTTATTCCTACAGATGCATTCCAGCCTCCTTGCCTGTTTAGTGTCTTGGCCTGGTTGCTCCATATTTATTAGAAACACGTCTTTAAAAATGAACTCTCTGTGTATGGTAAGAGATGTTGCACTTACCGCTTCTAATTCTTATGCTGGTCAATAAAAAGTATCCAGCAATGCTTCTGAATGCATAAAGCACGATGAGGTTGCCAATAAAAAAACAAGCTTTGATTCAAAAGTTCCTGAAGAAGCCCATTCTGTCGATTCACTGCCTCTAAAAGCAAATGTTACTGCTCTGCCTGAAGAATTATTAATCGTTCCCCACTCAAATATTTTCCCATTCCCTCTCTTGGATGGGCCAGTGTTTCATTTCTATGGCAAGCACGAGCTGCCATTTGCAGACTATGAGAGCAAATGTTAATTTGCCCCGTGTGCATTTCTGTGCCAGAGGAGCCATAGGGCTGGAAGCTAACACAGTGCTAAAGAGAGGATGGGCTGACTTGAGTATTTACATAAGGTAATGTGATTGAGTTGTTCCCATAGATTCTTCCCTTCCCTCAAAACCCTTGGGTGAGGCAAGGAATAGGACATGTGTGTGTGTATGCGTGTATGTGTGTGGACAAACACTGGTCTGGCCAATCATCACACCATCGCAGCACAACTGTTGCCTCATATTTTTCAGTAGCTCCTGCTGAGATGGAGCGACACATCATATAGACATCATCTACTCCAGATTATGTGATAGTCTGTCAGGATCATCTTCTTCTAGTCCACAGATGGTACATGAACAGGTATGGAGCAGTTTTTAGACTTCTGGAGTAGGTGCTGGTACACTGTTTTGTCATCTGCTTATTTTTCGTTACTGTTAAGTCCCTTGAGACTTGCTTCTCACTAAAGTCCTTAATTTTGGACTTTACTATTAGGACTTGGCCATCACATTTGAATATATCTTTGTCTATATTATGTATTATGCTAGTAAAAGCTTAACAGTAGTATAAAGATGGAAAAGCAACCAGCGTCTAGTGCTGCATCAGATATCTGTTACTCAGAAATAGCACCAGGTGGGACAGTTATGCTAATAATCTAAAGATAATGGATATAAGTTGCTGTCAGGTGGCTATCAGTATTGCAATAACAAGGGATGTATAGGTTTGCAAATCAATCTATTACACACATCTACCTTTAGATGCTACCTTAGGATATATTTACATTGTCTGATACTAAATCTACTACATAATGTGTCATAGAAGTGTTAGTTTGTGGACAGCTTCAGACAAATACAATATCTTAGCAAACAACTATACAAAATTATAATTTACAGACACACCGAAGTACATTTGATTTGGACATTTCTAAAGGTCGATATTATTGATTTTAAACCCGGGCAGCAATGTTTTTTCCACAAACTGAATGGTTGTCTCATCCAAAGCTAAATGGCTTTACACAGCAGAGGAGAAAAAGGGGAGGAGGGAGGAAAAGCAGGTCAGCTGTTGACATGGACAAATGGGGATATAGCATATACACTATAGTGACCCAAATAGGACCCAAAGGTACAAATATTTTTATATTATATAAGATTTTATTGTATTTTAAATGACTCTAAGATATTAAGGCAAGCAGGTGGAAAAATATGGGAAAAAAATGCATAAACAGACATCAGTGTGTTTGTATTGTGCTTGCTTGACAGCTTATGTGAAGACTATTCGGAACAGCTAAGAACTGAGAAGGTCAAACTTTCATAGCCTAAAAAAAATACATATTAGTGTTTTAATTTCTTAAACTCTTATTTGATGATTTCTTCATTATTAAGCATTTCCCTGATGATTCAGCCACATGGTGGTGCTGGTGGACTTCTGACTGTAGTCCATCAAGCGATTATCTGTCACACACACTGCCTCCTTTCAATCCTACATCATCTCATTCTCACTCCCTCTTGCTTTGACTTATCACATCCTCAGCCCTCTCGCGTCTGCTCTTTTTCCTTAACATAATGTGAGATGAGGTGAAGTGTTATGGCAAATTAAGTAAAATTAAGACAAGGGAACAGCTCTACTCACCTATGTCGTGCGTAACTTTTATTGCACAGCTACTGACAGAGCCCTGCCAGTACTGCCCTTGGACATGGGTGTTGATGACAGACTGCAGACCATGAAAGGAGTGGGAGTGTTGCATCCAGTGGAGGTGGAGGTGCCTGCACAACATATTATCAGTCACCCTCAATGGTTTGTTTTGTTCTCTTTCTCTTTTCACACTTGGTTTGCTATTTTTTCCTCTCCCCCCTTTTTGCATCCTCTGTTTGGCTGCGTGCCCCCCCCAACCCCCTTCCACGTCTTTGTTCTCAAGTTCTCTGTCTTTCCCCGGTTTTCTGTTAAGGTCTTGTCATTTGCTCAAATCTCGAGGTCTTTACCTTTTCCTTCATCCACATTCTGCTGTTATCTGTACCGCCACCTTCTTACCAACATCTCCCTTTTCCTCATTCTGCCAACCACTCTGCATGGCACCTGTCTAATTCTCCTTGTACCCACTCTGTGGTGCCACTCATCGCTTGCTCCTTCACCCTCCCCTTCTTCCTTTCCTGGCTCTCTCTGCCCTGGCAGTCTGACAATTGTTGGAGCATACACCACTAAGCAGTTATCACCAGCTCACAGAGGTGTGTGTGAGTGTGTGTTTGCACGTGTGTGTGTGTGTTCATGTGCATATGTATGTTGGGCAATAATAGAAAGAGAATGCGTATATGTGAGCATGCGTGTCAGTGTGTGCGTTTTTCTGTTTATATTGAGGTGTACAGCTCTTGTGTTGACTAAAACAATAAAAACAATGTGTCAGACAGGTTCCATTATATTGGAGCTCTTTATGGCTCTTCTACTCTAGTGTATGTTTTTTTAAAAATTTGCAACAATGATACTGAAAGGCTGTGACTCCTCTTCTACCACTGCCAAATATCCCTTGTGTCTAGCCGCTCTGGATCCATATAAAAGGCACTCATTCCTTTGTCTTCAAGGTTTTTTTTTTCTAGTTTTGGTCCCATCTGTCATTGGGAGGGGGTTGAAAGAAATGAGGAATAAACCCAGCTGGAATCCTTTGTCTGTTGAAGGGAGATCACATTGTAGTACGACCAGGACAATGCTGTTTTGGCCTTATGGGTAATGAGAGGTGAGGGACATACGCTTCATTCTTCTGGAACCAGGAATGCCAAACAATCATCGTGAAGGAAACCGATTCACGAGTGTTGGATTTGTTCTCCTTGATACAGTGAATCATGTTTAAAACTTTTTCCAAGCTATCTTCTTTGTCATATTTTAAATGGAGGACAAAGGCATTCATGTGAAGAATGAGGTACTGGAAGGGAAAATCCAGTGGAAATCATCTGCTATAATATTGTTTGGTGATTGTGGTAACTTTATTTAGACGGAATTTAAAAACTCCAGATTAAAATGTGCTTCTACAGTCAGGCCAGAGCAGGATACTCAGAAAGTAAATGAAAAATGCCAAACAAAATTTAGACAGCACCGAGTGAGTAAAACAACAGGAGAAACAGAAGGAAATTTTCAAAATGCACAATGTTTTATAAACAGTAAAAGTATAAACAATAAACCAGACAGTTTGAAATATTGAACATGGTATAAAACTATTATATAGGGCAATAGGAATTCATATGTACCTTGACGAAAGTTAAAGAAAATATGCTTCACATACAAACATCTACTGCAGTCATAGTTTTCCAAACAAAAAAGGTACTACTGAAAAACAAATGAAAAAAAAATTGAATTCAACAGCGTGTTTCGATTCGATGATAATTGTGTGTGCAAATTACGGTGCTGTCCTTACTTTTGATTGGACATGCACAGCAGGGAGTTGAAGTTGGGTTCCTCGTTGCTCTCATTCTATACAATAAAACTGTGAGAATGGTGGTGCTAACATGCAATATAAAACTCATTAAAATTTCATTTCATGGGGTGAGTTGCACATCCTCTAGCTGTGACAATTTACCCTCCACCTTTAAAAGGGAAATAATTCTGACACTATGGCTATTTGGATTAGAGTGTAAATATAGAAGTGGATATAGCTCCACGTAATGATCCAGGAATTACATAAAGTACTGCATTCTTTGAATCTGTAAAATCCACCTACAAGCATATAGTGTCAGCTGATTGGGAAAAAAAGACAGTTAATAAAAATCACAGAAGTGCTTGACGAGTATGTTTGTTTAGTCATCTCTGCTAACTTTATATTGTGGTTTAGTGATGGAACTAATGATAATTAGTTGTTTCGTGGCCACTCTAAAGCCAGGAGGCTTACAGGGTATCTAAAGGGGATGGCTGTTTGTTTAAAAGCACAAAACAGATCAGTTATATTGCTGCCCTGAAGGACAAATACATATGGCTACAGCAGAGGGGACGCTTGGAAAAACGAAATGAGCACGGACACGTCTTGGGAATAAAGGGAAAAAAGCATCAGTATTAGGGAGGTATGTCTTATTCCCCTTTCTATGCATAACTTGCAAATTATCTATGTTTTTATTTTCTTCTTGCCACATATTGGATAGCAAGCCCAAGAGACCTATTAAGGAACCAAGGGAAGAAAAACACCAGATTTCATCTGATTCCCAGGAGTTTAGAGTCTTACAGTGTTAAGAACACTTACTGGAAAAAGTCCACAGTAGTACAAAAGTTTTAAGTGAAGTTTTTTCTTTTTCTTTTTTTTTTCATGTGGTATTGATCCACTTATCATTTTCTTTCCCTAGTGTCTGCAGCAATAGTGCAAATTAGATAGCCCTAATGCAGCCCATGCACCATGATTCAAACTTCAGATGTACCAAACAAATAAACACACAAACAAACAAAAATCAAACAAAAGCAAAAAAAATGCAAATATAATATCATAATAGCTAATAATATAATAATAATACTATATCCTTTATTATTAATATAAAGCATAATAATACTACCAATAAACAGTAACATCACCAACAAAGGTGCTTTTATTAATCAACTAATTAGCCATTGCCATTTTGCCACAACTTATTCTTATAGTACTGCAGTTGTGCTACTTTAAAATAAAGAAACACATATTCAGACGGGTGTTACAAATTATTACTTTTTTGCTTCTTCATTTTCATGATGAGACTTTCTTTGAAGACATTTTTGATACATTTCTCTCTTTTACCCTAAATAAGAGTGCGTACCTTTGTTAGTAAAGTCAGAAAACAATTACAAAGATGACTTTAAGTGTTCAAGTAATTTAACCTAGATGAATAATTTGATGCAATTTTTGTTTACTTTTAAAATAAAAATGCACAGAAAAATCCTGTGTAACATCATGCTATTGTGTAGATGGCCATTATCATACGACAGATGGTGTTATCAGAAGATAGAAATATAAAAAGCACTTTTATTCCCATTTTTTGGTATGCCACAAAAAATATAATACTAAAGTCACGAGTCATTAAATTTGGTGACCTCACATAACAGCTTTCCAAATTCAACCTGAGAGGAGGACTAATGAACCAAAAAGCACCTGAAAACATATGTGGGTGTGCTACACATTGTGGTTATATGACTTTGTTGCTTAAAAAATGATGGTAAGACTGTATTTGGTGACTTAATGCCTCTGTATTTTTCTTATTCCCCCCCCAAACTTTGCTTTCTAACTTACCAGCAAAGGTCATCTACTGGAAATAGTCAAAAAATTGCAAAAAGTTCCAAATTACACTAAATGGTGCAATGTAATGCATGCAGAATATTCTCATTGAATTACTTTGGTGAATAAAATCACGCTGTCTCGTCTGAATGTGGAGACATTGTTCTTTTAAAGTACACAGTAGGAACTAAGTGCCTTGGATTTCCATGACAAAGTCTATAGTAGTATCACACAGGCTAGAGGTGAATATTAAACAAATGTCCTGGATAAGGATAAAGATGCTGAAACACAGCACAATAGGAATGTGATGTTAGGAAATGTATTTTCTTTCAGTGTCAGAGGTTGAAAGCAGATGACTGAATCCGCTGCAAGAGAGCATTTTGCCCATAGGATTAAGATTGGATGGCTGGGTTTAAACCTGTCAAAAGAGCAGACTCAAATCCCTCACTCACAAACACTTTATGGTTCTCACTTGAGGTGCTTGTGAGCAGTGGTGAAAGGAGATATTTCTCTTTCATGCCACCTACTTCAGAAGCCATTCAGCACATCAACTGGATTGTGGAGAATTTGTAGGGCACTGAGCAAAGAAGTGAGATCAGGGAAATTAGTTATCATGCTTTTCCCCCCCACATTTTTGACGGCCCTATTACAATTCACTCAAAAAATGTTCTTCTGCCTGCTGCACAATTGTAGAAAAGTAAGTACTAAGTAGCTTTAAGTTTATCATCTAAATGCAATATTGAATTGTTTCCTCTTAAAAAAGGGCACATTTGAGTCTCATTATGATTGCAGCTCTGTCATTAAAGGTAAGTTCAAATCATTTTGGTACCAAAAGCGTCTCAAGAAAATTGGTTGTAAGTATAATATAATGGCAACCGGGAACCCAATTCATTATTAATGTGTTAAAACTGCATTATAACCCTTGGTTTATGTAAAGCATCATTGAGCGCACAAATAATACTTAGTTAAATATAGAAAATAATTAACTTGAGCACAAAACTATTTGTGTGTGGCAGTACTTTTTGGATGTGTCTTTAGTGTGATGGAGAGCATCCAAGGGGGAAATTGGAAGGGCAAACAACAAAAACAAGAAATGATTTCTGAGAAGTTGTTTGAGTGGAATCACAATGTCTTGTTATTTTGCAAAATTATACTGTGTTTGCATAAAGAGCATAACACTTGGGAATTGCCTTGTGTATCATGCAAATGTTACCCCTTAGACTCCTTTCACCAGTTTCTTGTTGCAATTTGGAATATCTTCAACTCAGTGAATATTGATTTATCAGTGATAAGGTTTTCACCTTCAGGTTCGCGATATCCTGCCATCATTTACTGCAGAGAAACAAAGAAATGCAGTCAAATTGTAATTTTATATTTATGACATTATATATTTAAACCATTTCAGAATAACAAAAATAGCTAAGAACGAACTGAAAATATGTAAGTTTGAGATTCCAAGTCTGAAGTATATTTCTGAAATGAACATGAAGTATTAGCACTTGGATTCACAAGCCTTTTTTGGGTGTTAGATCCAATTTACAAACAGGGAGTGTATAGATGATTATGCTTAAAGACCCTCCACAGCCAACATCAAAATATCCCAGTACACACATCACTAATCACTAAACTTCTTTAATTCTTTGTTTTAATGACTATTATCATGAGATAAGAAGCTAGCAGGCATAATTAGATAGCGCAGCTCCAGCTAAAATGTTTCTGTTGTCAGTCTGAATCTTTAATGCTTCATCAGTCCAGGGAGCTGCAATGGAGTTTAATATACACTTGGCCATTTGTACTTTTAAATGCTTGGTGCCTGCTTCAATATAATGTTGCTATGTTACATCAGCTATTGCAAGCCATTTAATTGAAAAGAACTATTAAAGGCCTTCGGTGCATTGGGATAGCAAAAGTAATGGCAGCCACAGGGGAGATAACTTTGAGTGGAAAGTTCTCCAGAGAGAGTTTCTCTGGACACACACACTAAATTCTGGGTCAATAGAGCCCCCAAAGAAGTTTAAGCTTTACCTCTGTCAAGTATAGATCACAAATCTTTGTTTCTTTTCACATTCCATGAATATTGACAATTTGTCATCCGATGTTATGAGTACTTTTGCTATCTGTATTTTATAATTCATGGCCTCATTGATCTATGTAGACTGGTATTTTACATGGCAGGCAATATATATTTGTCATAGCAGAGTAAACGCAGGTGTTTCTAATATAATTATGATGACTCAGTCTCATAGTAAGCCATGCCCTTTAGCTAGCATATGCAAGGCAAAACCTTAGAAGTTGCATACCTGGATGAAATTGAACCATTAGTAATTACACATTTGCTTTTTCTGTGACATGTCAAAGCGTCTGCAAAAAAGCACCTATAGGCAGGTGAAAAATGTCACTTTTTATCTGATCCAAGCTATGTATGAAATGTGTATTTCAACACATGCCTATTTCAAGTTACATGTTGGAAGTAACTTGAGGCTATTCTTTGCTGCTGTTCTGCAGTCTAAATGAATAAATAAGCAGTGTGCAAGAATTTCAAAGGCTCTGAAATCAAAGCAATTTACAGCTTTATTTAGAAAGGATTAGTTTGTATGGGGGTGTCAGTTAATTTGATGTTTCTGTTGCACTGCCAGGCAAAGTCGATATAACCTGAACTGACCAGGGTCGTGCTGCATTTATTTAATATCCTTTGTCGTGTTTACCATCTCGTTGTTACACACATTATGTTACGAAGGGTGCCAACAAAAAACAAATGCGCCATGTATCGATAGATGGGAGCTCTTCCGATCAAATAGTTTCAGAAATATATGGATTATGTATTCAAGGGAAGTGACTTCTGGCAGGGGTTCTTAGTTTGTTAACTTGAGGTCTTGCTCTTCTAAATGCGTGCATACAATCAGAGTTGTTGTATTCATGACAATTGTTTAAGAGAGAGCAACAATGATGATGAAACTCTGGGAAACTTTTGTAAAGGAACACTGCAGAAAACTAACAGGGCTGTGCTTCAGGCTGAGTGGAGGGTTGACAGATGAGTCCCGGAAAATGAAAAAAAGTCAAACTTGTTGATGCATAGACACACACCTGCACACACACGCCCATGCACACACTGTACATCGTGTTTTGATTAACCTCAATGTGACCATTCAGACTGACTCTCCCTTTAGTGAGAGTCAAGGTTCTGCAGTGTTTTTGGATATTTCAGCATTTCTGCGATTGACACAGCTGTGTGCACCCTTGGCAATAAAAATACAATAAAGGCGTTGTTACCTTCACTCGATTAATTGGCATAACTGGCATAACCTCCTTGTGAACTTCACCTGCATCGATTTTAGTTATTGTTATAATCATGTTCAGATGGGCATTGTCATAACAAAGAGGTCAGATGTATATATTGTGGCTTTCCATTTATTATGAATTGTTGCTCTGGAGCCCTGCTCTCAAAATAAGTATTGATTAGGCAGGGCTGACGGTAGCTGTGTTTGATTATTCATGTGAGGACTTACCTGGTTAGGATCGATATGGCCCCAAGGATGGGAACTATACAAATGCTCATACGTGTCGATAAACGCATACACACACAGTACGGGGCACAGAAGAAAACATGACCATGAAAATAAAATATATTTCTCAGTCACATATGAATTTCCTTTGTTTTATTCATTTAGTTCTTTTTTTTTGTCTGAATTTTGCATTCAAATAAGAAAGTGTCAGATTTATGCAAGGTATTTTGCATTTGGGACAATATTGGTAATGCATCATTTTGTTTGCTAATTCTACAGTTGCTCTAAGTAGAATGAAAACATGTCAAAACAGCAGCAGGAAGATTGTAAGTAAGCTTGCAATTAACAACCATCAAATTTCTTTAGTCAGAAATGCTCCGAGTTGCTAAAACCCGGCTCATATTCTATTTGTCACTGCCAGCACTAACAAACCTGACAAGTTAAGTAAACAACAACACAATAGAAACACAAACAAGAGCCTATTACCTGTGGCAGACATCGTGCCTGTGCTTGTTTCTCTGGATCCAGTGGAATGGTAATGGTTGGACAATGATGGGAATGGAAGCAATCTCCTCATTGTAAATGAATGTACAGCTGCTGAATTGTTTCACCCAAAGAAATCAAGACGAAAAACCCCATCAATTAGCAGGCACACACAGAGGCACGGTGTGATGTGAATGACAATAATCAAGGCCTCCTCCTCCTCCTCCACAGTAACCAACATCAAACATCCAGCTGGTAAAGCGGTCTGAAAATGAGGGACGAGCAACTCTGCGCTCCCTCAGAAAGAAATGCTTACTAATAAGTGTGGCAATATATTTCGGTTTTGTTCTCCCTTGAGGAAGTAAGTGCGTGGAGATTTGTGAGTAGAGGGTGTTTGTTCCAGCGCACGATTG
Source organism: Pundamilia nyererei (assembly GCF_000239375.1). Lineage (NCBI taxonomy): Eukaryota > Metazoa > Chordata > Actinopteri > Cichliformes > Cichlidae > Pundamilia > Pundamilia nyererei. The sequence goes on along the minus strand of NW_005187412.1, from coordinate 1,598,063 downwards.
TATTAATGCAAAACCCACCCACCCCCCCAAAAAACCCCAGCTGTGTTTGATACTTATAGTGGAGCAATCGATAAAACACTAAATTTGAGCACAATGGGGCACCTGGGGGGTGGGGGTGGGGTCGGGGTGGAGGGTGGTGAACGTATGGAAATTGTTGTTTGTGCGGGCATTTGTCTTTCCGCATGCTATACGTCTCTGTGTGCGAGTGTAACCAAATAATAAAATGGGCACACAGAGCAGCAGGTGAGCCTACTCCCACGTGAGGACCCTGCGGTGAGGCTCCAGATTTGGCTGAGGAAGTGCAGGAGGCCTTATCAAAAGCCCAGGGAACAACAAAAACCTCAGCTGCACAAAGGACTCCTCAGAGAGAGAAGAATCTCTCATTTAAAAAGAAGCCGGCTGCATCTGTTTTCTCTGTTTGTTCTAATTCCACACACATGAGGCTCTAACTGTATTTTTTTCCACCGCGAAAAAAAATAAAGGATTGAAGAAGAAAACAGAGCTTTATGCCATGTAGGTCTCTCTAGCTTTGTCATGGTGTGACAAACGCATTATAGAGATGAGCTACAACAAAGATCTCATACAAATAAATATGTATAGCCACTACACTTATGCTAATCTGTTGTATTACTTCAAGATGATGGATCTGACCTGACTGGTAAATTCTTTGTGGTGCATAAACCCTCATTTTTGCATATCAAAATGTCGTGCCCCTTCTTGCTTAAATACATTTATTTGCTATGAGGCTCAGTATAGTAAGGTGTTTTTTTTATTTACCCTTTTTTTTCTTCCCCAAAATGTAAAAGCTTCCTCAAAAGTTCTGGACATGTTTTCTTCCTTTGCATTCTCCCTCTATTCTTACACTGCATAGGTTCAAGAAATATTTAATCCGATACTTAGGTTTATAAAATGTATTTTTATGCAGAAAGTATGATGAGAGCACATTGCATTCTCCACTGCTGCTCTTCTAATCCTTAGACTATTATTCACCCTGTGCAGAAAGTCGAGGCTGAGGCATCTTGAACAGATTAGAACTTGGGGAAAAAAAAGAGTCAATGTCATAAAGGCTGTATTTTTCAGCCTTTAAATTGTTTGTGTTTAGACATGGAACTACAGCAATTGTGCAACAAAAGCAGTCACTACATTGTCTTTTGGTGCGAGACAAACTCCACCGCAACAGCAATCGAGGTGACGAGCTCAGCCTGGTCCTTTTTATCCTCGTTTCTTGTCGGGGGAGTAGTTAAATATTTTCAGCTCTAACTTCACATTTTCACACAAATGGCCATCCTCTGCTTTGAAGTGCTGCGTATTCTGTCCTTTACCTCGGCGGAATGTATACTCAGACACTTCTTGGCAACTCTTCACGCAAAGCACAACACTCAAGGTCAGTTTGGTCTCCCTGGCAACAGTGCAATACATTTGGCGCATTGTCAGGCTATTTAATCAAGATTGGCTCTCTGTGTGTCAGATCGACGTGGACGTTCCTTTTATCTGAAAAACTGCTAAGTGAGGCGGGCGCCCCTCCCGGAAGGTGAGGCACCCAGAAGGATAGAGAAGGCGACAAGATGTGTCTTGCTAGAAGGGGAAAGTAAGAGCGGATTTTGCAGCGCATCACTGTTGTGGCTCTTAGAAGTCCTTGATGATGCCGTCATATTGATTAGACTCTGCTGTGGTGACCCACAGTAAATCTATTTGCAGATGACCGCTGCAATACAAAAAGCTTTCGCAAATAGGGCAGCGAGAAGAATAAACAGAAACATTCCGCCAACTGATTTTCAATCCACTTAACCTCTCCACTTCTCATTCCAACAATAACAGGGCAGGAGAAAGGGACAGAAGAACAACGGATGGGAGGGGAGTAATTTTGCATCTCATCTGTTGACAGTCAAGTATGTTGTTATCATTGTGTGCTGCCCTCTAGTTTATCTCCCTCTGGAAGATAGGGGCTTGCTTCTCGTGACTATAGGGCCAGACAGCCAATTATCTATGTGCCCTCTATCAGATGTGATTTATATCACTAGGCTGTCCCTACTCTGCTGTCCCCTCGCTGCCTGTGATCAATCACTGGGCAAACACAAAACAGGCCTTTACCAAAACAAACAGTTAATGTTCTGGATTGACTGCTAAGGAGACTGAAGATATTAATTGGTTTAGATCGTTACACAAGGCAACACACTGACATTGAGAAAACACAAACAAACCAACAAAAACTTAAGGCACTTTTTCCACATAGGCAAAATAAATCCACTGTTAGATACTCAGTGCTGTGAACTGCGAGGATGAAGGCTGTTTTAATTCTGCCTGAGGACTAATGATGCTAACAATACTAACAGCGTTAATCTGTTTATAACTTTAACCCAAGAACATATCTGTTGAACAGCTACAACCAAGTCTGGTACGTATATAGTTGTTTTTGGCCATGTGGTGGTTTTAGAAACATCAGTGATCATTTAGAGTTGTTAGAGAGGTCACTCTTTACCCCACTGGTAGTTAAATACAACGAATGCAACTGAAAACAGCCCCGAACTGCCTCCTGTCATCCATAAATAATAGAATTCAGAGGTGCAAGTTGAATACTTACATATGAATAGCAGCCCTATGTTTTAATATTTAAACCATCAATGAATATCATGTAAATCTGTGTGTAGACACTGATATGTATGTGTATGTTAAATCATTTACTCTTTTGTTTGCTTTTCGTGCTTAAATGCTTAAAAATAAATTTAACCATAATACATTTAATGCTTAAAAATACAAAAGTATCGGTTTAACTGGAGGGATAGAAGGTCGGGGTTTTTTTTTTTGGTTTTTTTAACAGAGTTAACGCAAACACTGCAGAGGGCTAAAGTCTGAAGGGGTGCTGTGCTCAAATCAACACTGACTATCTGATTAGCAAGAAACCGTCCAGGTCTCCTGTTTCTTGACGCTGTGAAAGCCCACACCATGAAGCCTTCACGGCAATACAGGTATGGAGAAAGCAACTCTCCTATGTATTTTTGTATTGTGAGACTGTAGTGAATATTTCAGGATCATGATGTGATCAATACCAGAAGGCTGTCTGGTTAATGATGTAGAACCTGCGTATCGTCTGAGAGACGAGAGACGGGCAGAGCCGGGTTTGTGAACTCTCCTCTTTCATTAAAGACGTGATCAGTAAGCACAACATGTCTCTCACTCAAGGGCACCGTTTTAAGAAGCCTCTTACTAAAGAAACTTTTCTTACTTAGAGTATGTGGATGTAACTATATGTGTGTGGAAAGAATGAGAGGAGGAAGGAAAAGCTAACTGGATGAAGAAATGGAATTTCTCTCCCTCCTGCCCCCCTTTAAGTAAATAGGTCATAGGATAAAGTGCATCTGATGAAAGCATTACATGAGCTGGTCAGCTCTGCTGCTCCAGAAATCCAAGGTTATGGTGTTTGAATACAACAATGTAGCACCAAACTATTCATTACTTATTAGAGATCTTAGATGTTATTTTTTAAACTGCATTAACGCAGTTCTGGTTTAATCCTGTTAAAATGAAAACACATGCAGATAGGCCTTTTTCCACTGATTGTTTTCACACATTTCTGCCAAAAAAACCCTGGTGGCAATAATGAAAAGCTGGCACAGCTTCCCAGTATTGTTGCTCTAGCTTTTGGATTTGCTACAGCAAAAGAAAATTTGCCATCATTTTGATCAAACGTGAGTGAAAGCCACAGCAGAGAGAAGCCTCTCGGTGAAAACTCAAGCCCAACTTAAGCTACTTAACGTTGTCAAAATGCGGCTGGTTCTCAAAAGGCATCAAGGCAGAACTGGCTCCACACTGGCTGGTGAAAAGGAGGTAAGAGTGCACTCAACCACAAGGTAAAACATGTTACAAACTTTCACAAGTTTGTACTTTTTAATTTTCATCTTTCTGCTCTCCTGCAGATATCTTTCTTCCACATGCTTTTTTCCTCTTTTTGCTTCACCTTCCCCCTTTTTTGCCATCGAACGTGATGGCTAAGCAAGAAGATTGGCAACGCTGCACTCTTTATTAAAACAAAGGTTGTGCTGATAAAGACAGTCACGCTCGCCCGCCCCCACACCAATACAATGGTCAGATTTGAGTTCCTCTCTGTTTGAAGTGACAAAGGAAATCTGGATAATTGTATGATTGATTCTCTTGTGTTCTTCCTCCACTTCACTGAGCAGGCTTTATTTAGGAACTGAAGAGGGAGAGAAATCTTGAGATGCAAGATGCTTGAGCCTGCAGAGACTTGCATGTGAGCTGAATGCACACTTAAATGTACACACACACACACACACACACACACACACACACACACACACACACACACACACACACACACACACACACA
>NW_005187412.1:1584047-1593698 GCF_000239375.1 Pundamilia nyererei | reverse complement strand
CACACACACACACACACACACACACACACACACACACACACACACACACACACACACACACACACAAACCTACCAACTATTTTTGGAGTGTGGTTTTGCGCATTGTTGAGTGTGTGTGTGCATCGATGAGTCAACTGACTCTTTCTCTGCCCTTTGTCTCTCTGCCACTTCCACCTCAGAAAGCCAAGGAAGATCACATTAAGTGGGGCTGCTGTTGCGTAGCTGTATTTGGCTGAGTGCTGAGGGAGATATGGGGCAAGGCATTACTCTAAGTCAGTCCCTACAGGCTTCAGCCGATCCAGAAACAACAAGGCCAGTGTAATTCACGGAGCCAGACATCCTCACTTCAGTGGTTCAAGGCCTGTTATAAGCCCATGGCTTCTTTGAGAGAGGACATTGTCTCCTATTGACCAACATGTGTGAGAATACATCACTCTGTCATTTTTTTTCCCAGCCATTTGAAAAGTCATGGAAATACACATTACATTTCATTTTCTAGTATTAAATTAACCTCTTAAACACAACTGCCACTGCACTCTGATCCTTCATGATTATGAACATGATGTGACAGTCACATTTCATCATCATTCAGCAAAGAGGCTAATGAATATCAAAAAAAGCTGTCCCAGCTAATACGAGCCTTTCCAATATGATCCTAACAACAATAGCGTGTTAAGATGGAGGAGTACTGTTTTGAAAAACTGTCAGTTTCAAGGGTATTTCTTCATTTTTCTACATGATAAAGAAATGCTTCTGTAGCAAATGCAAAAAAGGTGTCAGCATGATTTAAAATGTAATACATTTACAGTAAAATAAATTGTAAATAAATAAAATATCCATACATCCATCTTTTTTTAAATTGTGGCAATCCCGATAATAATAATGATGATAAATTTCATGTTTTAAATCTATTGAAATACTTTTGCATTACCACAAACTAAAAGAGTACACAGGTATTGCACCTTCATTTGTACTTATTTTTCATAAAGTCAAGTTGAGGTCCTCGCCTGTGACTTGATCCAGATCGCACTGGAAACAGATGTTTTTGTGCTGCACATTTTTGCAGTTGAAGGGACACTGATATCTCCAGTTATATTGCCAGGAATGCAAGGTTATTTTTTAAAACTGCTGCTGCTTCTTGAACCTTTCAATCTTGACTCTATCTCAGACTTGCTTTTCAGTTGTAATTTGGACTGGTTATATTTACTCATGCTTGCGTTATACATACTTGTTCAACTAGCTGTATCAATAGAACTTTAAGGTTGCATGTACACATTACTTGACAAGAAAGCAATGCCGATCACTAATTTTGGGGACGCTGAGGTAACCGGGACTCATGAACAATAACTCTTGAGATGACATTTAGCAAATCACGTGAACTCCCAGGTGTTCAGAAACAGAGTGACTTTCCATAAGCTCCGGAACTGGTGACAGACTGACCAGAGTAATAGTTGTTTATTTCTACCTAAACTTGTGCAGTTCTGTAAAATTAGGGTAGGGTATCACAATGCCAGGGGATTGCATTGTGTTCATGTGCCAGCTGGGAATCCAGGGCTCATTTTTACATCCCACTCCAGCCATGCACCTGCTCTACTCGTGTAGGTGAATGGACAATAGAGGAAAAATGCTGTCATCTGTGCACTTTTTCTCCTCGTGTGAATGTTAGGAAGGATATTATTGCAGATGACAGACATAATTCTCTCATAAATAATTCTTCAAGTAATTATATCTTAAGCTGTTTTCCACATGTGTTACAAGGTTTACATAATCAGGATGTGTATGTATGTGACAATTAATTTCATATTTTTTCATGTTTTAAATGATGACAATAAAATAATGAAATGTTATTACTGACATAATAAAAAAGCCTTTATGACCATAAGTAAAGGTTTATTTCAAAGATGTGAGACTGAAGTGCAATGGTTGACGCAAATACACAAAATTATGTTAATATTAGAATCAGTCCACCATTCCTGTCAGCTTTTGCTCTCTTGAAATCTGAAAGCTGCTTTTAAGTAGTTCATCTGACATCCAGATGTTTAGAAGTGGATGTCTTAAATGTCTGAAATGCTTTATTGTTAGATATATTACAAAAATAACCAACTTAGTTGTTCAGGTTTAGTTATCATGAAACAAACAAACCAAAATAAGAAAATGAAGGGCTTTTGCTTGGAGCCAGTAATGGTCTGATAATGCAAAGGTTGACTGAGCATGAACTAATTGGCTCACTATTGTTAATCAATATACTTTTTGCATGCTCCAGGGGTAATAGCACTTAATTATTCTGGTCAAAGGTATTGGCTATAATTGATGTGCTGGATATAAAGATAAAAACAGTACGAGAAAATATCCCTAACTTGATTACTGAAACCTTGATTACTGTGTGAGATGTACTTTTAAATACAAATAGAAATCTGGGGGACTTTTCAAAGTTAGGACTAATGGGAATACAAGAGGTAAAACCACTTGCTTTTGGTATATATGCTTTATGACAGATGGAACTCATTCAGGATTGGGTGATAACATCTCTAGGCACCATAGGAAACCTAAAAGGTCTGTTTTAGCTTCAGGTAAAAGTTGAAGATCATATTTGGCATCAGTCATGTCAGAATCCTATGTTAAAAAGGCTTCCTGTACATGGAACCCCCCCCAAAACAAACAAACAAACAAACAAACAAACAAACAAACAAACAAACAAACCCAAACCAAACCAAACCAAACCAAACCAAACAAAAAGTGCTTACTTTTTTTTCTTCTTGATATTAGGTTGTTGAACATACACATATTCCTGTGTTGCTAAGGTTGCTGTGAAGTTTGTTCAGTTGGCCTGCATTTTCATTACTGGTGTTGTAGCCTTTAGGGCAGGGGTGCCCAATCCCGGTCCTCGAGAGCTACCGTCCTGCAGCTTTTAGATGCATCCCTACTCCAACACAGCTGAATCAAATGAATGGCTTGTTATCAGGCCTTTGCCAAACACGATGGCATGCTGAAGAGGTAATCAAACCATTTGATTCAGCTGTGTTGGAGTAGGGATGCATCTAAAAGCTGCAGGACGGTAGCTCTCGAGGACCGGGATTGGGCACCCCTGCTTTAGGGTAAGACACCACAAACAATGCTGCGCTGTGTGTAGTCACCAAAAAAACATTATTGCAGAAAAGGTGGGGCCAGTCCCTGGACAGATCACTGGTGCATCTCAGGGCCAACATGGAGACAGGCAACAGTTCACACTCATGATCTAATACTTCATTTGCTCTTAAAGTTAACTCCACTCTGGGAGAGTGAATCTTACGCTGCTTCTGCTCAGCTCTGCTGAGCATCATTAAAGCAATGGTTGGGACTTCCAGTCAATCAATCATTCAATCAATCAATTAATCAATTAAAACAAATTATTATGGATTTCAAAATCTTATTTGGTTTTCATATGTACCTATTTTCAGTGATATCAACTTTAATAGCAGGAAATTAACTAGGCATAAAATTCTTGCAGTGGCTAGCTGCATGAAAATATTCTGGAGGCACCCCTGTGTATAGTCCAAAATAATTTTTTTCCATATTTCGACTACACAAAATTTTTCTTTTTATTGTCAGAATACTTTTGTTCATTAGGAAATTCCGAGGAGTAGTATGAGTAATCATATGTGTAAGAATCTGGAGGTAAACTGGCTCAAATTGGTTGAAGTCCTAGTAAAAAACGAGAAAAAATGCTTATGGGCTTGCTGTGGACCCAAGAGGCTGCTTCTTACACTACTTAAGAGTACTAGCTTGATTTGTTCTAAAAACAAAACAAAACATGAACAAAAAACTGTCCCTGTCCTTGGGCTGGAATTTTTTTGAAGGTGATTTTTGTCCATTGACATAAATAACTTTAAAGCTTAGTCATGACCAGGGCATGCTCACAAACATTCGACGTTACAGTTCTGTAAACACATCTATGCACTGACTTACAATGAATTTGAAAAAAATCAGTGTAACTTGCCCATGGCTACCCTTAAAATCAAATACTCATCTTAAACATAAAGCTCCATGACTGTGTAACAGCAAGGAAAGACAAACACATGTGAACAAGTGTAAGAATGTCATGGAAGAGCTCAAAAAATATAATTTGGCTGTAGCCAGCTGAGAAATAGTTTATGGCAGGTTGGTTATTGTTTGGTTTAAATAACATTTTTTGTGAATGGTGACAGAGAACTAGCAGACTCTGATGCATTGTGATATAATCTAAGGTGAAAGGTAGTCAAAGACATTTCTTGGTCTTGATTTTCCTTCTTTTTGGCTTCAGAAAGTAACTGCAGTGAGCACCGAGGAAAACAACTTATCTGATTTTTGGGGGGAAAAAAAATCACTGAACATAAATAGTTGAACAGTAAAGAAGATTCAAGCTTTATGTAGCTTCAACATCTGATCTCAACTGACATGAAACAAATTTAACATTAAATTAAAGTACTTTTTTTGTTCTAAAGCGCATTTGGATTTTTTATAAAATATTACATTTGCAGCATTGTGGCTGTGAAGTCCATGTCTTAGCACACTGGATATGAAGAAAACCAAGACATCAACACTATTAATGTGTGTGTGTGTGTGTGTGTGTGTGTGTGTGTGTGTGTGTGTGTGTGTGTGTGTGTGTGTGTGCTTGCATGTGTGAGACAGAGAGAGAGCAAGAGACTAGAATGTGCCAACATTATTAGAGAATAAGCCTTTCATCCTGTTTCCCCACTCTTTTTGTATCTCCCAGGCAAAATGTCCAAAGACAGATAATACTCTCACCATCCCAACAAATGGGTCAAAACTTCATACTGTCGCTGGGATTATTGTATGACCCACTGAGACATGGCCAGTGGGAGGAGGCAATCTTGATTTGGGGTACTTTCAGGATCCCCTTCGATAGCATGGCCTCAGGTTTTACGAAGTTTCCACCCTAAAAGTGAGGGCACAACCTCAAGGAGGTGGGGGTGGGAATGCTGCTTAGGTTTACCAAGTATGTTGTTGCAGAATCAAAGTGCTTCATCCAGCTTTGCTTTTCCTCTCGCGCTGTCTCTACGTGTCTGCAGCCAGGCAGCTCAATCAGACACTGGTTATTCCTAAGGGTTTTATACAGTACATCAGCTATAAAGCAAAGCAGATGTAAAGGCTCTCGTTACACTGGGTGTACACAGATGCAGTGCTACAGGCATACTTTGCCATAAACAGACTGTAATCCTGTTCAACAACTTAAAGGAGAGTCCCATTGTATATCCAATTATGTTTTGTTTTTTTAAGATGTAGAAAAATAGTGAATAGCAATCTTCTGCCTGGTAGAAGAGTCCAGGCAGAAGCGTGACAGTGTATGCTCCAACATGTATTATGGTTGTTGTAAATAGACAATTTAGCTTCATTTATTTTGTTTTGATTACATTTTGTTATGATTATTGTTATGAGTAACAGTAATTACACTGTGTGAAATGATACGAGTGTTCACTGAATGCTGCTTTTTAGCAATACCATAATATACATACAGAGTTGCATTCTTGATCTTACAATATACAAGGACAACTTTTATCAAATCAGTTTCTCTTACTCAAAGGATTTATTTATTTATTACATTTAAAAATGTAATTTACTGGCAATTTAAAGTGACATCAAAAAGACCTTTATTCTGTGTTTACATAGTGAGTGAAGTGAGGACACCGGTCATGCTACATGAACGATCTAATGAGGCTTGTGATTGGAAGAGTGACTACACAGAGCAAAATATGAAGCCAACATGAAGAGCTAATGAAGTATTTCATAGTCAAGTTTAATAAATAACTTGTGTATGTTGCTAGTGTAATGTACTCATTATCAAAACCTGGATATTATTGCTATCTATGTATCTGTCTATGTATTTTTCTTTATGTTTTGCTAGTACAGTGGGACTGTGGTTAGTGCTGCTCCTTCGCAGCAAGAAGGTCCTGAGTTTGAGCCCTGAGCCTTTCTGTTTGCAGTTTGCTTGGGACCTCATAGTATGCAGTAAGTGGAGTTAGGTTAACTGGTGATTCTAAATTACCCATAAGTGTGAGTATGAATGGAGTGTGAATTTCTGTCCCTCTGTGTCAGACTGGTGACCTGTTCAGGGTGAACCCTGCCTTTAGCCCTGTGGTAGCTGGGATAGGCTAAAGCCCCCCTGTAACCCTAATAAGGATAAGCAGAAGAGAATGGGTGGATGGATATTTTGCTAGGGAAATGGGAAATAGGTGCAGCAATGAGCAAGCATACACTATATTACCAAAAGTATTCATTAAGTAATACAAATCATTGAATTCAGGTGTTCCAATCACTTTTATAGCTACAGGTGTATAAAATCAAGCACTTAGGCAAGCAGACTGCTTCTACAAACAAACTCCAAGATAAGAAGCTCAAAGAATGCCAGACAGTCAATTGGAACAGAAAGAGGAACTAACATGGATGACCAAGCCCTTGCATGGCATGTACCATCGACAGACAGGCGAAGTGGCTGACATCAAGAAATTCTACCAATGACTAGAAAAGAAAGGCTTAAAGTACAGCACTGAGGCTGTCATCACAACACCTCAAGAGCAGGCACTAAGCACTAGATCCATAGAGGCAGGAGTCTACCAAAACCAACAAGACTCACACATAGAGATTGTGCAAAGGGGTGTAAGAGACTATCCAACACATAGTAGCAGGATGCAAGATGGAATTAGGTATTCTGAGAGGTAAAACTAACTGGCTGAGATAGTGTCATCTCAGGAACATCTGTGGTGCATATGGACTAGAAGTCCCCAAGTGCTGATGGGAGATGCCACCAAAGGTGATTGAGAACAACAGGGCTAAGGTCCTGTGGGACTTTGAGTTCCAGACAGACAAGCAGCTGCTGCCAACCAATCATACATAGTGGAGGTTTACAAGGAGCGCAAGATTGTAGTTGTAACAGATGTGGCAATCCCAGCAGACAGCAACACCAGGAAGAAGCAGCATGAGAAAACAGCTGGAGCAAATGTGGAAGGTGAAGTCCAACGTGGCCCCAGTGGTTAGGAGCTGTAACCCGCAGATTTTAGGCACATCAGAGGTGTATGTCCAGAAGAGTGCTAAGATACTCTGGGTTTGTGAACCTCTCCCAGGCATCTGGTAGAGAACCTGAGATTGAGGAACACGCATATCCGGTTGTTCAGTCTGACGTCACTAGCCGTGTCTGGGTCTAAACTCCGCTGCAGGTCCATATATCAAACGATCACTGTGGCATTACTGAGAGTTGAAAAATTGTCTAAAGTCTTTCATCTTTAATAAAATAATCAGCGTTCTGCTCTACCAGGTGTAACAATTGAGTTTAACATCCAGGCATCCATGAAAACGGAATTTATGACATTTAACGCAGTTAGAAGTTAGCAGGGAGTTAGCTCGCTAGCTTCTATCTAAATACAATATAGCATGTCCTGACTGCGGGGTTTTGGAAACAAATTGTACAGCTCTGTTATCACTTCCAGCATAAATGAAGACAGAAAACTAAACAGCAGTGACGTTTGTAGGGTTACTGAAGTTGGGCTAGCTGGTATATAATCATGTGCTACGTGACCGCTAGCGACATAGCTATGTTAGCATAATATAAACAAGCTAACTTTTTTTTCCACTCGATAAAAGTTAACGTGAGTGTTCTCGGTGGTCAGAAACAAATGTAATCGCATGGCAGGATGCTGTAAAAGGACCAAACTTCAGCCAGGAGAACAACTGAGATAATCCATCCACAATACGAGGTTAGTCATTCATATACTGCTGCATGGGCTGGGCTGTAGTTACATCCTAAGGTTTTAAAAACTGAGCTTAAATAAATGATTAGCAGTAATAAAAGCCGAGGGAGGTCAACAGGGATCACTGACTGTTTTAGGAGCTTTTTGAGATCAAATAGAAGAAAATACATAACATTAAACATGTTAACAACACAAAAGCCATATTAAACGCAGACTACTTTAGACCCGGAAGTAGGATTCGTCGCGTCATCACTGAACAACCGGATACCATCTGACAAGGGGGTGTGAAGGAGATTTTACGTTTTACATATACCTATGGGGATAACACAGCATTCTGCAGTTCAGGCATAGTAGGCATACAAAAACGGTTTGAAAATGATCCAAAAAGTAAAGGGACATGCTCTTTCATTCATCAAGCCATTTTGGTTTTGATTAAGTTTTGCAAAATTAATGAGAACCAAAACTGAAGTTTCATTAAATTCATGTGGAAATTGTTGTTATCGTTTTGGCTTTCATCTCATACCATCACTTTGCCAGTTCTAGCACCAGCAAATTGGTATCTACGGTAAGGCCACTACTAAATTGTAAGACACACCTAAATCCTAAAATTAAAGGCAGTATCGAAATCCTGTAAATTAAACACAGCAACTCTTTATTCAGACATATTTCTTTTCATGCCTTGTGTCTGGGTTCATGTACTTATTTTAGAAGTTTAATTCCATTTTACATATTGTATCGTATGAACTGACAAAACAGAAAAATAAAAGATTTTCTTATAAACACTGGTCTTATGCACTGAGTCTATAGTACTGTGCTTTACCTACATACTACATAATTCTGAACAAGGACACTGCCTAACATCAACAACCTCTTGGGAGGTAAATGATTTAAGATGGAGCATCTTGTTACTTCTGGGATTTACAAACTCCTTGAGTTTATGGGATGAAGGGCAGATTGAGCATTCTCTATAAGGTTTGCATGTCCATGCATAACAGCTAACAGTGTTGTATATTTTCTCAAACTAATGCAGGCAGCACAAGGTTGTCACTAGAAAAAAAAGAAAGACGGGAAAAAAATCAGAATTACAGTAAAAGATTATTTTACACTAACATGACAACACATCTATGATTTTTATGATGCAGCTAAATTATTCTATGTATAGAAGTCTGTTTTTTATTCGACAACACCTTGCTTTTATTTCTCCTCCATAAACTTTCCTGTCACCTTTGTTATAGGGGATGGATGTCTCAGAATTAGTTCTGAGAGCTAAAGTATTACTATTATAGGTGCACTGGAGTGCAGTATGTTTGAAATTAATCTCTTTGTTTTTTGCTCTGTGAGAGTTCTGCACAGTAAGCTTCTTAAAAGCTTTATTTTTTTAAACAATCTGCTTTTTAGTCTATACAGTATATTTGTCACTTTATTCCTATTTTAAAAGCTGTTTTCCCTGCTGTATTGACATGGATACACATGGACTGATAAATCCAAACTAATTTGCTGACATTAAACTTTTAAGAAAAAAAAATTGCCAAAGCATCTTAGTTAGCATGATTGATTCTATACTGGCCATTAGGGCTGCCACAAACGATTATTTTGATAGTCGACTAGTCACCGATTATTTATGCGATTATTTAGTCGACTAATCAGATCATCATCCACTGGACGTAAAACTACAGCTTATTGCACCAGCAGCATCTGCTCTTATATAACTATCATTAGCTTACAGCTTTAAGCTTTTAAGGTGCTAACTAAAAATAAAGACAAGATGATATTTTATTCAATTTTAATGAAATTTGCAGATTGTTTCGGTGAAGTTTAATAAACTCCTTGCTATCTAAACTATAACAGGACAACGGAGTATATTCTCCAGCATCTCACACTTCTGATAATCAGCTGTCTGCTTGACGTTTATTCAGCTGTGTAAAAACTA
>NW_005187412.1:1574884-1583426 GCF_000239375.1 Pundamilia nyererei | reverse complement strand
ACGTAATCGTGACTAGTCGACAAATCGTGGCAGCCCTACTGGCCATGGATGTAAAGTAGGTAAAGTGCTAGAAGTGTATGGAATAAAGTATTGTATGAATGTGCTTTGAGTTGTCAGTATCATTAGAATCATGAGCATATCACAATACATCGCATTGCAAAGTGTCATTGTTTGTCCTCTGCCTCTGACTGTGATCCATAAAAATGTAATATTGGCTTCAAAAGGTTAAACTTACACATACGAAACTAGTGTTTAAATATAGGGATACAGTGGATACAGTGCAACTTTGCATTGGTTTAATGAGACACTTCAAGCACATACATGAAAACTGGCATTAGGCTGGGATAAAGTGGAAAAATGCCATCTCTTCTCTTTGATTTGCTTTTTTCCCATAATACTATGGACAACTCTGTAAAAGATAAGCTAAAGTATTCTCTTGGAATCATGACACACTCTCATACTACTGCAATCTGCCATCCAGTTATGTTAATATTAATTCAACGCACTGAGCTGGTTTAGCTCAGTGCGTTGAGCAGGTAACCACATGCTGTATGGCCTGAGTTCAAGTCCGACCTGCATGTCTTCCCCTGTCTCGCTCTCCCTGCCTTCCTGTCATTTCTTCACTGTATCTGTCAATCAAGCTGAAGAAGTTATACATTTATTTAAAAAAAAATCCAACTAATAATTAAAATTTTTTAGGCACATTATTTATAATGTTCATTTTATGCCTTTGTCATTGTATACAGGGTGGGCCATTTATATGGATACACCGTAATAACATGGGAATGGTTGGTGATATTAAAGTCCTGTTTGTGCACATTAGTATATGTGAGGGGGCAAACTCCTCAAGATGGGTGGTGACCATGGTGACCATTTAAAAGTCGGCCATCTTGGATACAACTTTTTTTTTCTTTCAATAGGAAGAGGGCCATGTGACACATCAAACTTATTGGTAATGTCACAAGAAAAACAATGGTGTGCTTGATTTCAACGTAACTTTATTCTTTCATGAGTTATTTACAAGTTTCTCTTTGTTCACAGCCATTGACATGTCAAAGAGGTTAACAGGTGAGGAGCGGATTGAAATTGTGTTGATATCTGGTGAACGCAGTAACTGGGTCATTGCAGCAAATTTCAATGCAAGACACCCTACGAGACCACCCATCTCCCACGCTACAGTTAGCAAACTGCTTGCTAAGTTTCGTGAAACTGGTTCAGTGTTGGATTTGCCAAAATGTGGACGCAAGAAAACTGTCACTAATGAAGAAACATCAGTGGCTGTCTTAGCTTCATTCAGCAAGAGCCCACAGCGTAGCACGCGCCGCATGTCACTGGACAGTGGCATTAGTCGAACATTCCTTTGGCGGATATTAGCTACTCACAAATGGCACCCTTACAAACTCCAACTACTGCAGCATCTCAACAAGGATGACCCAGATCGGCGCACAGAATTTGCAGAATGGGCAAAACAAAACTTAGAACAGGACCCTCAGTTCACGCAGAAGATTTTGTTCAGTGATGAGGCAAACTTTTATGTGAATGGTGAAGTTAACAAACAAAACCACCGCTATTGGTCTGACACTAACCCACATTGGATGGATCCCTCCAAGACTGTTGGAACAACAAAAGTGATGGTTTGGTGTGGTATATGGGGTACAACGATAGTGGGTTCATTCTTCATCAGTGGAAACCTCAAGGCCACTGGATATTTGAAATTGCTACATGATGATGTGTTTCCCTCTTTGTGCACTGAAGCTGGCACGTTCCCTGAGTTTTTCCAGCAAGATGGTGCACCACCACATTATGGGTGCCAGGTCCAAGCATTCCTAGATGAACAGTTTCCTGGAAAGTGGATTGGTCGTTGTTGGCGATTTGTTTGGCCCCAAGGTCTCCCGATCTGACCCCCTTAGACTTTTATCTTTGGGGTCATCTGAAGGCAATTGTCTATGGTGTGAAGATATGAGATGTGCAGCACCTGAAACTACGGATACTGGATGGCTGTGCTGGCATTTCTCCTGCGGTGTTGCTATCAGTGTGTGAAGAGTGGGAGAAGAGGGTTGCACTGACAATCCAACACAATGGGCAGCACATTGAACACATTTTATAAGTGGTCAGAAACTTGTAAATAACTCATGAAAGCATAAAGTTACGTTGAAACCAAGCACATCATTGTTTTTCTTGTGACATTACCAATAAGTTTGATGTGGCACATGACCCTCTTCCTAGTGAATGGCCCACCCTGTATGTTTCTTTGTATAGCTTCTGTAATGACATTGCATGATGAATAACAAATCAAACATCAAATGTGCCTAACTATAGATATTAACAATCTTATTATATATTGAACATACAATATGGATGTGTATTTGTCTGTATGCACCCTATCTCCTTCTTAAGGGGTAAGCCAATCTGAATTAAACTTTGCATGAACATCATCACACATACAGCACATACTGTACATTAACTGTATGTAACCTAACAGTCACCAAAATTGACATCTGCAAATGATTTTTTTGACACACAACTAAGAGAAGTTAGTAAATAAAGTTCTTAATATGACAAATGTATAGCTTAACAAATGACAATTCATTTCAGCAAAGCTGATGACGTTTTTGTTGACCACCAGGACTGCAAAAAAATAAATAAATCTGCAACCTAGTATCACGGCAAATCATAAAATAGACACACATGTTTCCATAGGTTGCAGTAATCTGCAGTAACAGCAAAGGGAGACATTTCAAGACAACATGAAAAATATCCCAGGAAAGCATTTAAACAGATATGATAAACACATTTATATGTACATACATAATAGCCGCATAGCTTAATTGTTTCAATTAAGCTTAATTGTTTCAATTAAGCTAGGCATTTCGATTACGAAAACACATGATTAACGACTCTGGAATGTACTTAATATGTTTTTTTGCTCAATGTCGACTCCGTGGCTTTAAATATATTATCTCCCCCTGCTGGTAATGCAAATTCTGCATGCAGTAATGTTCATGTTTTGGAGAGGCAAAGCATGAAATGGACACAGTGGATCGGGATGTCTATTACACATTTATAGGGTTGAAATCAGATGTACTATATCTCTTAAATGTCTCTTTTAAAATTGCAGGTCAAAAGTGTTTTTCGCTGGTTGTAACCAGCCATACCAACACTATAGTACATCAAACCCAAGGTTAGTGACTTAGGTTTTTTTCTCTTTTAAACTAGCTACAGTGGTATAGTAAAGATAATAATAATAAAAAGATAAATTAACTTTACTGTAGATGTCTCTGCCAAACATGAGTGGAGCAAAACAAGCACCTGGCCCGTATGGTGGGTTTTTGCTAGGTAGATATAATGTACATTTATATGTACTGATAATCAATTAAAGTATTTAAGCGACAGCTTTCTAATTAAAAAAGGTATTCATACATGTTAAAGTTTGGCTACTGAACAGAATACTTGGCAGTATAAAAACTGCCTTTAAATGTGTTTTAACATCATTGTGTGTGTAAATAATTATAAAAGGTGATTTAATGAGATGATCTTGTTGCCAACTGTTAAATATGCACAAATCACCAGTTCATGAATCTCTATTCGTGTTTGCCAGCAGGTTACATTGATCAGTTCATTTCCTAAGCCCAAATATTCTGCAGTCATGAGCCAGAGGACAGAAATTCTAATGAATACACATATCGTATAACTGGAGGAGGTCCACAACACTCTGGTTCAACAGGAAGCATGCATTGAGTTAATCTGCAGTGAAACTCAAAAGAAAGAGCAGAAACGCTGCAGCGTGATTTTGAGCAAAGCAGCCACTGACGATATCTATAGTTTAAAACAGCACTGCGATAATTTATTCGCTAGTTTATGCTTAAGCCAGTTGAAACAGTGTAGTGTTGGTGGTGACCAAGCTCTTTGTACCTTGATAAATTTATGGTTTGATTTGAGCTGGAGTACGGTGGCCCTGAGAGGCCAAACGGACTGCAACTTAAGAAAACACCAGCAATAGAAAAAACGCTGCAAAAGCACACAAAACACAACGGAAATAGGGAAAAAGAAAACAGAAATAGGAAAAATGGAAATAGGAAAAAAGAAAATACAAATAGGAAAAAACTGATTTCCAAAAGCACAAGGGAAGTGTTCCTGGGGAGACAATAACCCGATGGACCAGTTGCAGGAACCAAAACATGCTAGTTAATTGTGTTTTAATCTTATAATTCATATAATACTGATGACAGATTTTTAGGCTAATAGTTAGGCTAACACACTTACCTCGTATGTTTTCGTTCCTCACAAAACTGATAGATCCTCCACTTCTTTTAAGAGTCTCCCAGCGCAATTCTTAGCATTTTTTGGTTGTGTTTTGTGTGCTTTTGCAGCGTTTTTCTTATTGCTGGTGTTTTCTTAAGTTGCAGTCCGTTTGGCCTCTCAGGGCCACCGTACTGGAGTCATAAAGTCATTTGCAATTTCCTAAAATAAATATTCTATGCCATATTCAAAAACAACTTCTAATTCATGATTTTAATGATTTGTTTAAACGTTTTGCTATGACATCACACAGACAATCATTAATAGTTGAAAATAAGTGCATGTTTAACTTTACATAAGAAGATACTGTGAGTGTGAAGCTGTGTAAATAAATGATAATTAAAAATTAGATGAAGCATTTCAAAACCAGTGCTTCATTTTATGACAAGTGATTTATGTTCATAATTAGCACTGGGAAATCACACAGAATACATTAAATATGTGTAGCCAGTGTTCTGTGACACATATATCAGTGTACTTAAATATAAGTACACTGATTTGTACCATTTAGCATTGATTAATAACAGAAATCAGCTGCAGTGTGTTGTTGACAGGCAGGCTAGATGAGCTGACCATACTGTATGGGCTTCTTAACTTCACAATGGTTCTCTGTCTCCCCATTGCTGAGTGAAGTGCTGCCAAGTGAACTGTTGAACACAGATTTTTCTCTGATAGAGATCTCTTGTGAAAAGACCCCCTAAGACATATAGGAATAAGGCAACAGAAGGAGAGAAGGTCCCATGGGAGCTGAAGAAAAAATATGGACAAATGAGCATGTTACCCAGCATGGTCTTGGCCGTCTGCTGTGCCTCAGCTCGCACAGACTGCCAGACTTTAAGTATTTCACTGAGTTTTACTGCATGCAGAAGTCTTACTCTTTCCTCAACTGTTTAAGTGGCTCAGGGAAATATGGCGTGGTAATAAATCTCAGCTTAAAAGAAATCTTTTCACTGCAACTTGAAATGTTTGAAATGAAGTAATTCTTGACACCTTTTATTTTAAAAGCTCATTGTTTGAAGGCTAAGCGCAAGATAGGCTAATATGGGTAATGGGTTGGCCATTACCTTTGGTCACTCTAAGTATAATTTTTTTCTAACAACTTTTCAGATTTACTTTACTTTCTTTTCCTTATCTTTTCATACAGGTGTAGTAGTGACCTGTCCAGGGTGTACCCTGCCTCTCGCCCTATGACAGCTGGGATAGGCTCCAGCACCCCCCGCGACCCTGAAAAGGATAAGCGGAAGCGAATGGATGGATGGATGGATAGTATTTTACATCAATGCATGTCTGTCAAATGTACATGTACATTTGACAGACATGCATTGATGTAAAATACAAGTAAAAATTTCAAGTGGCATGCAATTTCAAATGCAATATTTCTGTCAGCTCAACAAATATGCAAAAGCACACAAACTGTGTGCAGTTTGTCACAAAGGTACAGCTGCTGTATTTCCCAAGGAGCAAAAAACAATGTGCTACAAGTTCACTAAGAAAAGGACAAAGATGTAAAAAAGAAGTGAGGACTGCTCAATTACACATGAGAAACTGGGTATTTAAACCTTACAAATAATGTTTGCAGTCATTTTAGAGCTTTTTGAACAGATAATGGATCTGTACATGATGTGTTCCTGAATTATGATTTTGTGAATCATCTAGCAAAACTGAAGTATAAAAAGCTTTTTGTTATTTGAAGTTTGCATGAAAATACAAAGAAGCTTGGAGCAGTCTACACTTGTAAGTGTAGATTGGGAAGTTTGCAATGATGCACTATGCTTGATTGGTGCAGAGCAGCTGTGGTGCTCATGGCCATTTTAAAAACCTAAAAGTCATCAATTTAAATATAAGCTGATACTTCATTTGCTGAATTCCACATTTATATTAGCTTTATACTGTCTAGGTTGAGAAATCAGCCATGATACCTGATGTAACAATATATGAGCTCTGTTTCTATCTTGTTGAATTCAGTAAAAGCAGTAGCGCTGATCACAGTGCTTAAGATCACAGAAAAAACAAATCTACTTGAGCACACCACAGAAATCATTGCGATTTACTTCTAAGTGATTCTTTTCCCACACAGCATCACTACAGCTGATCTTGTGTTCAACATAAAATGTGTTCAGGTTGATGACATTCATTAGAATCAGAAATTACATTGAAATAGACTTTATTATTTGAATGTTATATTAAAACCTCAGCTTTGCACAAAGTAGCTGTTAGGAATGTCCTCCAAAGACTTATTTTTACCTGAACAATGCCACTGAAAAATGTTTGCCTAATATTGACATAAGGTTGGGCAGGACCAAAAAAGATGTCCAATTGTCCCGTCTGCTAAGCCGCATTTGTCACACTTAGAAAATATTGATGGGAAGAATCAGTCTGCAACACGAGTTGATAGAGCACTTGTGTATCAGGGACAACTCTTCCTCCCAAAACTCCACTGACAGTCTCATGTTAAATTCCTTGGCCCAAGCTTCTTGTGTAAGAGCAGATGAAGTACAAAAAACAGTCAACAAACTATGATATTAAGTGCTCAGAGTCTGGAGGGAATGCCCAGAGCTCATACAAAGGGTGATTAGCTGAAGCTGTTTCATAACTGGTTATTTCTCCTTGACATAGTGTCTAATTTGGAGCTAGCAAAAAAAAGAACATGAACTTGGAAGACTGTATATTGACAGGATATTGGGTCATGTCAGAGCGGTCAGATTGGGGCAATGTATGAGTAGATGTGGAGATGTGCGGAGGTTATGGAGAAACTGTAACTGAACTAAGCAGAGAGTCCAGAGTGCGGAGTACTAATTGAAGTAAATAAAGAGAGAAATCTGGAGCAGAGCTGCTGAATTGGACAGGTTTCAGGCTTGAGGAGCTGCAGATTGAGGTGAAGCAGCTTAGATGGTGGATGAGAGAGAGAGGTGGGGCTGCAGGTCTGGTGAAGAGGAGGCAGATGTAGATGAGATGATAAACTTTCACTGTTCTACTTTCACAAAAATTAATTATTAAAATGTGTTTCTTTTGATGTTGTAGCCAACTGTGAGGCCACAAATGTAGGGAATGACCTCTCCAATCTGTTTCACAGTGAGTGCTTTTTAAAAATTATTTTCTTTATTCTAGACTGAGACTCCATATATCACAGCAAAATAACAAGACATGTTTAGCATAACACAATGATTATAACCATAATGACTCAAAATGCATTTTTAGCTTTTGTATAATGTTCCTCTTTCATAACTATTAAAATTATTGAGCTGTGTTAGTTATTGTGTTGTTTCTTGTATCATTACCTTTTACCTTTATGATCTGTAAATAAGTTAAGTGATTTGTAAAATGTAACCCTATGAGAGACTTGTAAGGGTCCAGGCTATTCTTTGCCTTTTGCCCCACACCCAAAACCTTAAATTGGATAAGGAGTAGAAAATAAGTGAGTGGATGAGTAGATGGTCAGATGGATTCATTTGTAAAGGTAATAAAACCCCTAAAAGTGAATCTAAAGTATTTATTTTGTTGAAGCTTCTTCATAATTAGAACAATTTTATAAACATTAACAACCTTTTGTAATTTTGTGAAAAACGACAAAGATGTGGCGTTTCTGTTATTGCAGGACTGGTTTAAAATGACCTCTTCAGGGAATTCTAGCAGAAATGTTGGCGGTTGTAGTGATTAGCTTTCTTTAAATGGTAAAATGTGCTGCTATCAGCTTAAAACTAACAAAAACATAAAAAAACAAACAAACAAAGAACAAACCAACATGAGCTGTTTCTCTTGTTTCTGGCATCTAGCATATATCTTAATCATCTGTTGACTTGAACCTATTATTTACCATCACCGACACACATTCTAGATGCACCTCTTTACACACTGGCTTGATATTGCTTAGTGTTCACCATCATACATGTAGCTCCAACTATGTTTTACTAGTTTTGTTACTGGTTGAACAAAATGGTTTAATGTAATGTTGTAGATTTCATGATTGTTTGTTTTTGTAAACCCATGGTGAATAGGTTATCTAGTGTATTTATGTATGTGGTAATGAGACATTATATAACCTGTCTAACTATTTATTCTTAGTAATTTAAATATCTTGGGGTTTGCCTGGGTTGCCTCTAACCATTAAGAGTGAAGGCATGATATATGGAGCAAGCTTAAGAGAGTAACTTCTGTGTGCTTTGCCAGATCCCAAGACAATCCCAATTTAATTGTGCATTAAAGACCATGCTCTGCGTCATTCATTACATTGTTTATTTATCTC
>NW_005187412.1:1566756-1574864 GCF_000239375.1 Pundamilia nyererei | reverse complement strand
CCCATGCCCCCACCCCTCCCCATTCGAGCTCTAATTAATCCTGCACAGAAATCTCAACTTCATTAACTTGGGCAGCTTTAGGCCTCAGCTGGGGTTAATTACTAAAATAAAAATGGAAAGATTTTGTTCTTTGCAAACAAACACTGGGTGTGATAGTATTACAGGAAACACTGAAAAGGTCACATTTTGCTATTAGATGTGAATGTGGATTTAATATGCATACTAAAAATCAAGATGCTACAAAAGAAACAACAAAAATGAATTATTTTTTACCAAATTAACAACAAAAAAAAAGATTTTGTGAGTATCAGTCAAATTTGCTGTCATTATGAGGCAAAGATTTAATCCTAGTCAAGATAAGAGCCTAATCTGTAATAAATAGCCAATGAATGCCAGATGCATTTAACATGAAACATAAAATGTTTGCTACAGAAGTGTTTAAACTACAGAGGAATGGGTCAGCTCCCAAGGTCACTAAAGGTCAGAACAACAAAGAGAGTTTAAAGAACAATCACAAATTTATGGCATCCTAAACTTTCAATCAAACAGGAAAGAGCTTAAAATAATTGTAGTTCATAAATATTTACAACAGACTTCCTCAAATGTCTGTTGCGCTTCACATTGCCTTTTGTCAAAAATATATTCTCTGCAACATCTGGCTCCCAAACTCAAAGGCTTCAGGGGGTGTTTAATCACATGTATTCAAGTCTGCACGTATGTAGACATAATTAGACACATAGAGCCATGCACCAGCTCATACATACACACACTTATTCACACAAGATATATAAAGAGAGAGGGGTGGAGGGTGTGAAAGGTATATAAAGAAAAAATTAAAAACCCACATTGAATTGGCTCAAAAGTTAACAGCTGTATCATATCTGCAATGGGTCTCAGTAGATGCATCCCCACCGTAAAGACTCAACAATTAATTATCCTGCTGCAGATTCCTGGCAGCCCCTCATTTTACTGACGAGTGCACTCCTGCTGCTTCTTCAAAGATTAGCATTTAAAAAATTCATCAGCTCACTTTTTCAGGGTACTCAAAAGCCTGGACTATTATTCCATAAGTGTATGTTTTATTAGCTCCATGTGATTATTATCACCACCATCAAGGCTATGAGGCCACATCAGAAGCAAAACGCTTGACCTAGTCTGGCAGTTCACAAGAAAATTGAGGCAAATCACCAACCAGTATGTTTTGGGCTTCAGCTAAAAGCTTTTAGGTATGCTACTGTATTAGACAATGTGCACACACTCTAGGTAAAAAGTTAGATGCTATTCAAAAAAGAAAACAATGGCGCCATATTTGTTCTTCTAGTGTTATTGCATTTTAATTCTATTGCTTTTAAACTCAGGAGCTACACACTTAAATATTCATAGCTGATGTGTTAGCAAACCTCAAGGAGCAGGGGAGATATATAGGATATTTAAATGTTCCCCGAATGTGTGCTGTGTGTGTTTGTTTTATTCAATTCAGCAGATGCTGATTGTGATACAACTTTTTATTATTTTGGAACATAAGTGCTACAGCTGTAGTCCAAGTCTAGCATGCCAGTGTGGCAAAGGTGAGGTAGCACTTAGTGAAGGACTCTGCCACCATGATACAAAACAAATCATATTATGAAACTGTAACCTTTTACCAGTATACATCTAAAAAGAAGCTGTAAGCAATGATATGTATTTTCAATACGAATCAAAAGTCAATTCAGTTTCCCACGCTATCTGCTTTGCCCATCTTTGGGTTTTTTTCATAAGCTTTTAGCACAATAGAGTGGCTGGCCGTGCATGAGTCATAATGAAGCAGCAGTTGTTAATATCTCCAAAGCTAATGGAGCTGAGCCCTCGCCCTATTTTAGTCATTTATATATGGAGTATAACAATGCTCTTAATAGGTTTTTTATTTATTCTCATGGTGACAATGTAATATCAGGGCAAAATCCGATACAGCTGAACCTAAACCCTCAATTTGCAGCATGCCTAGTAGGTCTAGTAATATTAAAGAAAGATGCTATACTTACATTTCAAACCTACTATCTGTTCTTTCCATATTTAGATAAATAACTACACAAAGAAATACCAATTTGTGACAGAAACTGACTATTAAATGCCAAAAAAACAACAAATAAATAGAGAGAGGGAATGACATAAATGGGATGCACCTTTTAAAATAATATTTTGTTGTTTATGTTTAATATGTGAGTATACACCAAACAATTATATTACCTGGGAACTGTTGTGAATAACTTGGCTGCTGAAAGCATGCCTGCATCTCTAATGAGAACAACAGATTAAAACAGCTCTGGCATCACTAGGGCACAGGGAGCTTTTAATGGTTAACAGCAGATGTTTTGATGACTTCACTTGTGCCCCAAGAGGCTTATCTTTTCATCAGGCCAAAATTAGCTAAATTGTTTCACCTCATCTGGCTCAATGTGGGGTAAATAGGTGGGATGATTTATTATCACTTTATTAAGTACCATTAAGTGCTGAGAGTGGCTCTATGGTGTAGTGGTTTACATATTTGCCTAACAAGCAAAAGATTCCTGGTTTGAACCCAGGGGGAGACACCAAATCCCTTTGGGTTTGTGTCAGGAAGGGCATCCAGCGTAGACATCTGCCAAATCAAACACGTGGAGGTGACTCCTCGTGAATATGGTAGCTTTAAGTGTTGAGAAGTACAACTATGAACATGGTTAAACAGCTGTCAAACTTTAAAAAGGCATCAATACATGTAATGAATATGCTGACTATATCCTATAGTTTTTCCCAAAGGTCTGCCGAGTGTTTGACACAATATGGCTCAATGCTTGAGGCCTGTCAAATCATAAATGGCTCCTTTTTTGGTTGCAGCCACCCTTCAGGCCACAGAGCAGGGGCACACGCCAATTTAGTTTTGCAATACAGAGTTGAAAAACAACTGGGGAACGAGGATGCCTCTGGATGTTATTCTGCTACCTTCTCATCTTACATTAGGCATTAGTCCATCAGTTGGCACAAGCACATGCCCACAAGCAGCCAAAGCAACACAAACATGCACGCACACCCACATACTGTACACTACTGGCCAGAAGCAG
Source organism: Pundamilia nyererei (assembly GCF_000239375.1). Taxonomy (NCBI): domain Eukaryota; kingdom Metazoa; phylum Chordata; class Actinopteri; order Cichliformes; family Cichlidae; genus Pundamilia; species Pundamilia nyererei. The sequence goes on along the minus strand of NW_005187412.1, from coordinate 1,571,787 downwards.
CGATATGATGAAATAGTACTGATGTGTATGGCTACTTAAAAGAAAAACAAAAAACACAACAATAATAAAAAACAAAAAAACTGTTTAATGTTTTGGCATTTTTATTTAGAACTGGAAATATCTCTGTAAATCTTTCTTTTCTGGGTTTGAATGAATACACAGTTTATCAGAGGGTTTAACAGAGGGTCAAAGATAGATATACATCTACACGCAGGAATAAAAAAAAAAAAAATCCATCTTTGTATTTGGATACATGCAGTGTTGGGGAGTAAGGGAATACATGTACCAGCATTATGTACGTATTTAAAATACAAAATATGAGCAAGTGTATTCTGTTACTCTTTAAAAAGGTGATAATTAGAATACAGTTACTTTGTTGAAATAAAAAGATTACACAGCAGTCTTTTCCTGTTTCATATGTTAGGCTATCCCCTCTCTCACTTTGGTAATTCCACGCCAATGGCAACCAAAACAAAACACGCAATAAGAGGCTCTAATGCACGGGGAGGAATACATTCTTACTTTACATTTAAAGAGAAAGGGATGGGTGAAATCTGAATGTGCAGTGCAAACTCTGTTTGCTAGCAACCAAGCTGCTCTCAGCGCCAAAAAGCTCCAACCCTAAAGAAACATCTGGAAGTACGTTCTTTTTAAAAAACTAAAGTTTGCCTACTTCAACTACCTTGCTTTAGTTGTGGTAGCTACCTGGGCTTTGTGCCACTTCAGTGTCTTCGATGTAGTGTTGCTGTGTGATTTATTACTATTACTGAAGGCTACTCCCTAGCGAGTTAACATTGTTAGCTGCCGTTAGCCGAGGTTAGTTCATAAACCACAGACTGGTAGACATAACAACCTGCTAGCTGCAAATAATCATATGCAGTTCTGAAAGCAGACAAAAAGAAAACATATTACTGATAGAGAAATAGTTTTCCATACGAGATCACTGCAAAAAGTGCAGCCTCACCTAATGTCCACCCTACCTACTGTTACTCATTTTATATTAATATTTAAAAATCTAGTTGGTATTAGTATGGCGAGTAGCCTTCAGTAATAGTAATAAATCCCACAGCAGTTGTAAAAAGCATGACAATATATTAAGTATTCAGAATACGTTACTCTCATTGAGTAACTTAATGGAATATGTTAAAAAACACATTTTGGGCCATGTATTGTGTAATCTGTAGTCGAACACATTTTAAAAGTAACCTTCCGAACACTGGTTACATGTTAGTTAGTAATGCAGCTTGGACAGATGCTTTTGGTGGCCATCACAACCTGGCATGATTTTATTTGACAACTACTTGAGGTGGAAAAGCCTAATATTTCACTTTGCATCTATGTCCATGATGAGTATCTGTAAGGTTTCGATCAGAACTGTAAGCGTACACTAGAAGTTTCATTCTGTCATGTTTCACGACATGCCTCCAGAGGCCTGTACTAAAAGCAGGATTTGGGGTTTTGTGAGGTTACTTTGGGTTTAATCCAGGGATCTGTGTGTCTGTGTGTGTCAGAATTGTACTTCCAGTTTAATGGGGTGGACTGTCAAGATAACTTATGATGCACACTGTCCAGTTAAGCACATTTAAAACCACTACTTTGTAATCAATAAATTCTCTTGAAAAATGACATCATCACTTATAGATAAATCCCTTTGAGCTTTTCGTGTGAACCGTGAGATTTATCTAAAGGGCAAGAATTTTCAGACACCCTTTCTCCAGAGGCGATCTATAGGTTATGAGAGATATAAATTCTCAGCAGAGACAACTGCTTATCTTTGTAAGGTGATTAGATTACTTCTTGAGCTTTTATGATTTACAGGTGTACTTACAGAAGTGAGTTATGTTTTTGCATGTTATTATTTTGCCTTTACTTGTTTCCAAGACTTATTATCTCCACTGAACCGTAAACCTGAAACTGTCCAAACATTTCTATGTTGTAATTTAATTGAACGTAAAACTGTGTTTAGAGTCAGATCTACTCATCCTTTATGATGGGGCAATTATATTGATGGACACATGCATTCATACTGTCAGCATGCGCTTGCTACATTTTCTTTGTGGCTTTAGGTGTTCTGTGATGCTTTTGGCTTCTGCTACATTTTTTCATTCGTCATTTTGTTTTCTTGGCCTGTCAATGTTTGCAGTTGTTGATCTGGTGAGAAAAACTATTGTTTTATATGTAGTATTCATCAAAAACTGCTAATAGACTTGAAAAAAGTGATCTGACTTTCTGAAATTATTATCACTGTCATGATGCCACTTAGCATTATTATTATGGTTAATCGGCTATAGCAAAACATGATAAGCCCAATATACTGTAAATATTGTGAGTATAGTGAACTTAATTTTAAGCAGTTCAGTTACTCCTCTTTTCCCTGTGTTTACCTGCCATTTCTCATGTTTTCATCTCTTTCCCTGTTTGTCTCTGTGTGCCTCTGAGTGTGGTGTGTCTTGGCTCCTTAAAATTGCATTAACCAATTAGCTTGCTCCTAATTGGCAATGCCTAGTCACCCACACCTCATCTTCTGACTGGCATGCTTTATTTAAACCCTGGTTTCTGTAATCAATCATTATCAGATTGCACAGTTTGTGTGTGTGTGTGTGGCATATATGAGAAGTCTCTTAATTCTGTTCTAGTTCTTTATTTTCTTTATTGTTTTACTTGCCAGCAACCAAATCTCTCTTTTGCTTCAGGTTTGTAATCATACTGTCTGACTCATGCAAATGTCAAACAGCCTCACTGCTTTTTACTACAGCTCTCGCTGCTTGCCTCTCCGCTGTGTACTTCTTGCCTTTTCATTTCTCATTCATCCAAACCAATCTCCCATCACCAGCATTCGCCACCTGCTGCATGTTACACAGTAAATGTTAGTGACTTACCTTCTCTAGCACTTTATTTCTCTATCCCTTTTTCTTCTATAGTAAATCTTGTTGGATCCAATTCCGATTTTAAGATTGAAGTTCTGAAAATGTATAACATTTTCAAAAGACTACTTTTTGAGTATCTGAATAGTAATCATTCATACCTTTTTGGGTATTCACTGAGTTGTCAATGTAAAATTAAATTCTTTAATGGAAAATTCCAGCGTTTCATTATTGTACTAAAACTCAATTTGGTTGCACATGACCAACATTTTGGAAAGTTGGTGTTAGTACACGTAACCTATTCTGCATGACTGATTACAAGCCAAATAAAGAAACGTGTAACCAATTACCATACTGAAAGTAATTTAAGTAATTAATGGACTGTACTGACAACTACATTTGATTTTCTGCACTTACAAGGTTTCAAAGCTGTAAATGTACTGTATATATTTGCTCACTTATTTACTGATAAAAATAACCTTTTACATTCAAGTAAGAAATTTACTAGACCGTACAGATTACAAATAACAAATTCTATGTATAAGATATTGTATGAGATAAGGCATATTATCACATCTTTGTGAGGCATCTGAGGCGTCATCACATGCTAATTAAATAAAATCTGCACATTGGAAGGGGACTGGAGCATATTTTGATAATTAAAATTTATGGTGTTGATTTTGATTGATCCAAGAAAATACATAAACAGATGTATGGTTATATATGGTTCACTGGTGTGCACTGAGCATGTTGTACTCCGTTTAGATGTGCCTTAATGATGATAAATATTTTTGCTCATTAAACCATACATTGACACATAAAGGTTCCTGCAGGAGAAACTTCTTATGAGCACTGCAGCACTCTAACTCTAATGTATGGCATACAATATGTACAGTCTTCTTTCATTCTTCTTTATTTTGCTTGGCTTTTCTTTTTTGTCTCCAGATGTGTTATAGCAACATTTTTTCATTGCTCTTTCATAGGTGTTTTAAGTAGCAGCATCAATATGAACCATAAACTAAAAGATGATAATGCTGAGAAAAGTACTAACTGTAAGATGAGGTAAACAAGCTTTTACTTTACCCCTAATTATAGTCCCATGTAAATAAGTGTATTATTAGAGTTGACGTGTTTATAGGTCATGCTCAAGTCTTTGGTCTTCAAGAAGAGGCTTATGTAGGGCTTGAACAAGTGTTTTTACAACATATGTTTCAAGGAGAATGAACCCATCCTTCCGCACACACCAATGTCTATAGAGATGAGGCAGTAGTAGGAGCTGGACTAAAAATATCTCTGCCAACCAAGGGACAGGTTATGGTGTTCTAAAACTGGTCACCGAATTATTAAAGAGGAGGTGGGACGAGTGGGAAATGTCATACTCTTCTGTGACATGACATCAGAAGAGGGCAGGTGAAATTACAAGCATGGTTCATGATCAGTAGATTAATAATATATTGTCAATACAATAAGCAATATGCTGAGTAACTGACTGGAAAATGGCATTTTTTAATCCATTGTACAAGTGCAGCAGTTTCTATGAAAAATAAAAATAAGAAATGGCCCAATTTATTACTGAAATGTTGTGATCTGTCTAATCCACAAACCAAATATTTTACTGTTCCTACTGCTTTTCAATATTTCTTAAATGTATTGTTCTACAGTCATGTGAAAAATAAATATATTAGTCAGAAAGACTATATGTCTGTGTGAAAAACATAGGCAGCTTGTATAACCACCTTTAGAAGCAAAAAATTGAAGTAGTTAATTTCTGCATGACTGTCAATATCTAAGAATATTGTGAAGGAGTTTTTTCCACGCTTCAGTTCCTTGAGGTTTAAAGGCATTTGTTTATGCACAGCTCTCTTAAGGTCCCACCACAGCATTTCAATTGTCTTGAGGTCTAGACTTTGACTGGGCCATTGCGACACCTATATTCTTCTCTTTTTCAGCCAGATTTGTTGTAAATTTGCTGCTCTGACTGGGATGATTCTCTGTTGCGTTGCCCAGTTTTGGCTAACCTTTAGGCTTCAGACAGATGGCCTCACATTTGATTGTAGAATACGTGTTATGACCATAAAAGGTGTAAACACAGAATAGTCTCAGGCAGGACCAGTGTTGGTCAAGTTACTTGAAAAAAGTAATCAGTAACTAATTACTGATTACTTCC
>NW_005187412.1:1543601-1566226 GCF_000239375.1 Pundamilia nyererei | reverse complement strand
ACTAACGGCGCACTCGCTTACGTCACTGTCGTGAGACATTCTCGCAGTAACGGTAATCTAATTACTGTTTTTACAATAGTAATCCCTTACTTTACTCGTTACTTGAAAAAAGTAATCAGACTACAGTAACGCGTTACTGCCCATCTCTGGGCAGGACACATGACACAACATGATTTGGACAAAGAATGTTAATAAGGGAGAATCCTGGAAAACATCTGGCAACTTAGGCAAAACAACTTAGGACTGCAAAGAGATGGGATTCATGTCCTGTCTAAGCTAAGTCAAAGTATTAGAATTATATAGTTGGTGCTTACTTAAAACAGAAGAGGAATGAGCTGTGGGGGGAAAAATTCAATCCACGGGAGGGTGAGCAGGCAGAGGGAAACAGAAGGTGAGTACTTGGCAAAACTTCTTCAGAGCACACATGCTTAATTGAGAGAGGTAGAGAAGTTTAGGTTTGTGGCCGCTCTTCAGCTTCACAGGAATCACCACGCAGGGAAGTTAACTGTGGAACTTCTAACATGTGCTGGATTAGCACTTGTGGTACAATCTGGCAAAGAGTGAGCACTGGAGCTGCACCTTAACTATGGTATGAGATAAAGTGAAGAGGATAAGATGTGCCAACTGGAGCAGAAACTGGGAACCCAACTTCTCTAGGGAAGGCTGAGCTCGACCTCCTTGGAACAAAATGTGTTAGGAATCACAGAAAACATGACTGACCAGTGAAGACTATGACAATTTGATGAGTTCATGGTTGATTCAATGACTGCGAGGTGTCCAGTTTCATCACCCCTCCACCACCGTGCTTCCCAGTTGGTGTTGTTCTCATTTCATTTTAGAGAGAAGAGACTTTTTACTGGCAACTTTTCAAAATAAGCCATACTTGTTCAGGCTTTATCTAACTGTACTGTCATAAATGTTAACATTAGGTTTAGCTTAGTTCATTACAATCCTTATTACCTGCAGCAATGCAGCAGCTGTTCTTCCTGGGATTACAAATGTTTACATTTTGACAGTGCACTATAAACATATACATATATACAATATAACATCATAGCAAACCAAAGAAACAAAAAACACACATACAAACAAAAAAGACAGCTCTTTACCTCATATCAGAGTAAACTTTGATAATATAACATTTAATTAAAATAAAATTGCCATCATTACTACAGCACAAAAACAGGAATCCAGATTCATTATTTAACAATTTGTAACTGTCATAAAAAGTCAAACCCAAAAAATATTGCTGTAAAAGTTTTCTAAATTCAGAACTGTATTAGCAGGAAATTCCATTGATTCATAGCCCTGTGTAAAACTGTTGTTTTCATTTAATTGGTTCCTGCTATGGGTAATAAAATATACCGTCCTGTAGCCTGCCTGGTAGAATATTTATGTATATCTGCATTAAAATACACATTTTTTCACAATGATTGGAATCTTTTTAACAATATTATTAAATAATATATTCAAGCAAAAAAAAAGAAAGCAGTAATGTACATTTAACAATTAACCAATTAAGACATTCTTGCACTGTTACAAAGAACTTTTCATACTGCTCTATTTTGTTTGCCGTTTCTTAATGTGATCCATTGCATAGTCCCGATCAAAAGTGTAAGACCACAAAAATGACAAAAAATTCTATTTTGCATCTTAACAAGGTTCCAAGTAGAGCTTCAATATGCAACAAGAAGAAATAGGAGTAAGAAAACATCTTTTGAGCTTGCAATTTATTGAAAACAGCGCATATGTTTTATATACGCATTTATATATACACACATCATTCTATCTATCTGTGTGTGTGTGTGTGTGTGTGTGTGTGTGTGTGTGTGTGTGTGTGTGTGTGTGTGTGTGTGTGTGTCAGTTCTAACATGCTGAGAGAGAAACATTCAGTAACCTGCAACACATGCCAGTGACAGGTGGTACAATCTGGATGTGAGACACTTATTATTATTATTACCTGATATAAGAGGGTCCGTTTTCACTTGAATTAATCACATGCAGAAAATGTTGTGTAAAATGTTTTTGGTGGTGTGAAAATCATTTACCAGATGGTCCATTTAGGTAGTTGCAAGAGTGAAATTAAAGTCGATAGTTCCTGTGGTACTGTTGACTTTTTCGGAGGTAATAATATCACAGACTTTTACTTACATGAACTCTGTTATAGAATTGAAGACATGACATCTAAACAAACCCAGAACTCAAGAACTTGGTTGATCTTAGACTTTATAAATTATGTAATGTAAAAGCTAATTAAATGCTAAGCTGTCTAATCAAGCCAAACCATTTATGTTCATTTAATCTGAAGTTAAAAGATTCCCTTTTCCATTATGGTCTAATTAACCAGGAGAATTAGTGTATCAGCAGTACAAAGACTGGGGGTTTCATGAGTTAGGACAGGCCTTTCTGTGTTAGACATATTCTTCCTGGCACATGGATTAGAGAATCTAAACTGCCTCGTTGTGCAAGTGCAAAAATCTTGTCAATTATCTTGCATTATGAAAATTTCAAATTACCTTGAAAAGTCAGTCTTTATATATTTGTAAACTGTAGTAGTTAGCTGACGGTGGTTCTTGATATATTCTTTTCTTTGTATGAGACAAATTACATAACAAACTCTCTACTATATTTATGGTGTAAGCACATAGCAGCAGTCAAAAAAAAATACAACTATCTAAAATGGACACCATAAACAATTATGTCTTTCAGGACTTCTTGTGAACAATGCAAGGTGGTTGCAAAGCAGAAAACTGATGCAGTTATTGTTTTACATGGCTCAGTGGTCCTATTTAGGCTCAAAGGAGCCGGAAGAATGCTAAGTATTGAGCAAATCCCGTCAGGGTGCAAAGCTATAAGCTACTGACTGCATGATGAGATTTTAAGGTGCTGAATTATTTGAGAACATCAAGCACACCAAGCAATGGACCATGTTGCAAGCGGTCCTGGAGAGAATTAAACAAGCATAAACAGTTTCTTGACTGCAAATGAGCTAATAAACCCAAAGTAAAGAGGGGAGTCATGGATCAGCCTGTTTCCCCATCCATCGCATGCTTTGTTACATCTTTAGTCGGTTGATATGATAGATATTTTTTTGTTTTTATCCACAGAAAATAGTTTCTTGCATAAATACAGATTGTCTAAACCACATACAGAAAGAGCAAATGTGATAGTTCTCACCTTTCTGTTAGGTTATTGATATATATATTTAAAATAAGCCATTCAGCCTTTTTTGATCATTAATCTGTTCCTCTGTTGTTTGAAGGGGCTGATTGGTCCCACAGCTGTACGGTAACTGCTGTCTGCCTTATGAAAAACAGAAACCTCTGAAATTCATCTTGCAACCCAAACCACGTCAGCTAATTGACACTCAAACAAAGCTGAGAGAGCTGCAGTCTGCTGCACTGATTGATGGCCGAACATGAAAAGTAGCCTGCCTTTTCCCATTGTGTGACTATTCAATCAAACCTATGCCAGTGTGGCTGGCTGGCATCAATATGCATGGAGATAGCCTGTCACCACTTTTCCCCACTTCTGTGTGAAGCGACACAGTCTGTCTGTTTTTCTTTGTTTGTCAAGGTGCTATCCATCTGTCCACCAGTGAACATTGCAAGAGAGTGGCCCGCTGCACCTCATTTTCATCAGTCTGTCTAAGAGTTAGGAAAGAAACACTTGGAAAAGTACAAGTTGCAAAATTTCAGTCTGGTTCATGTAATGTAACTTTTTTTGCATCATCGTAATCATAATCATCAAATCATTTGTACTTATGGTAAAGAGTAAATCTAACACAATAAACAAAACCATGTTGTGACATTTTAAAGGATTACAAAACTAATATAAAACATGGATCACAATGATTTTCATAAATCCTTTTCTATTTCAGTCTATATTTTCACTGATTGACTCATGAAAATAGATTTGAGCACAAATCCACTAAGCTACCCTCCTCAAGGTGGCTGCTAGGTAAAACAAAAACTGCTAAGTTTCCCTTTTTATGATAAATTTAAGTGCAAAATAAAAAAAATTAAATGCTTTAAACCCTCTCTTGGCAAGCCTCTTTGAAATAAAAAGTTATACAACAACCAGCTCAAACATTATAAAAAGTAATAAAACATGGCAATTAAAGTAATTCTGTAACTGTGAATTTTTCCATCATTATGTTATACAAGCTTAGGTTTACTTTGTAAGTGCATGAAATGTTAAAGTGGGAGCAGAATTCTGAGCCACATTAAATGAACAGAAAGACAAACGTCTCCTGGTGCTCCTTCCAAAAGGATATTTGAACAGATGTTCCGGGCAAAGTAAACAGGTCCTGTCATTGTGTCTCGCTGGTGTACAGCACCTGTCAACATTGATAACACATGAAGTAGGTCAAGAGAACTTTATAGAGGGTATATACTGCATTTCAAGGACAATGGAAGTAGTTTAACTGATGGAAAGCTCCTGTGTATTCATTGCCAGCGTGAATGCTAGACTATTCCAAAAACTTGATGCCTGTATCTTCAATTCCAAATGAGTTGTGTTATGATGAGTGTACTGATGGATCATTTTAACTTATTTTATTTCACTCATGTGTAATTATCTGTATGGAAGTAAGTGCATATGAAGAAACAATATGTTTGGAAACATAAATTAATTAAAAACTAGACATTTTCCATTTTATGCGCTTAATAAAGTTCCTCTTAATAATGGTGACACTCAATTTATGGAAATTTTGTTAATGAAATTTTTAAAAAAAACTAAATCGAGGAAATACACAAACAGTTACATTTTTTCCACTTCACATGAAAGAATGATTGAAGATAAAGTTGGGCTTTGTATCCAGCTGAAGATGAACTGAAAGTGGATCTTTAGACAGGATTATAAGGGCAAAAAACATGTTTTGGAAGACTGCATATCTCAGTGGTCGATGCTCACTGGAAGGCCTAGATGTAAGGGGCATCTGTTGAACTCAGGACTTTAAAAGAATTTCTTGGCACTCTCTGTATGCCCTGCTAGATCCATCTTCTTTGATGTTTCTTTTAAAATTCAGCCGATTTGAGTATGAGATGAAGCTATGGCTGTATATGAGGTGGTAAAAAGCCGTGAGAGAAGCTAGAAGATGCATATAATCATATTCCGAGCATTTAATCGTTGATAGTTGGTGTGCAAATAATCTTGATAGAAATTTTAAAAAGCACAATACAGTATTAACTGCATGCCTTTTAATTAATTATTCTGATGTATACCAGCAATAAATGAAGCTGTATGTTCAAGTAATGCCACATTCAAAATATTTGGCAAAAGATTTTTCCCGTACTTTAATAAGCAAACAAAAAAGCTAATTTTCTGTGCATATCCTGCTGGAAGTTATGCAATACAACCAGGAGAGGGACCACGTGCCCCAGTGGTTCTGTTAGGCTCAAAGCACAATATCACGCAAGTGCTTTGAGCAATGATTATACTGCTTGGACCAGAGCAACACACTAACCTCTTCCCTTGGTGGTTTATTCATAGTACTATACATTCACCCGTGACAGTTCTGCTTTTTCAGAAAGGGAACCTAAGTTTCCTTGTGGCTTAAGGTTTTTGGAGGTAATAAGTCACACATTTTTCTATGGAATTCACTGAGTTTGTCACGGCTATGTTCACATTTTTTAAAGGGAAATAAAAGAGACTGTTTTTGTTTGTCTGAAGAGTGCATTGGAAATACACAGCTGCAACCAGCATACTTTTCTTGTGAACATTAGTGTGAAAGCTGTTACTTTAGAATGTAGCATCAATTTTCTTCTTGCAGCCACATCCAGGGAGGTCGGCTTTGAAAGTTAAGCCTAATATTAGCAGCTGTGATCACAGGAGCATCAGGCTACTTAGAAATTGTAGAGTAGCCTTTATCTTCACCATGCTCTGCAATTATTTTCTTGCTTATGCTCTCTGACAACATTCTTCTTTCTTTTCTCTCAGTCATAGTAAAAAAACAAAACAAAATGATACCAGTGTGAGCTCAGTGGGTATGACGGGTAACTGATTACAGGTTTGATATCACTACATTCCACCTTAATGGTGTAACAATAATTTTGAGATTTTAGAAGATTCTTTTTGTGGCCGTTTTCATGAAAAAACTGTTTTTATTTTTATGTATGCAATGAAGTGTAGTACACACTCTTTGTTTCATTTAGGGTGTGGAGGTACTTTGTTAAGGTGATTGCCAGATTGTGGTCTGGGTTTATTAACGTCAGGTACTTGAAGCACTTTGCGTGACATTATGAACATTAACCAAATGTGTGTTTCTCCCCTCATCCTATTAAAGGTCCTGTTGTTGCCTAAACCTAAAAACACACAGCAAATTCAATTCGCTAAGGTTCAGCAGATTTTTTTTTTTCCAAATTTGGATTCAAAGCATGTCCTCATGTAGTTGTTTACAATATTTTCTGTATTTCCAAGAGTATTTTCATCTGGGGCCTGCAAGACAGCCAGACTGACACAAATGAGTATGTGTTTGTGTGACTGAGGGAAAAGAAGGAGAGAGAATGGGAGGTAGTAAGTCCCTTGCCTATACAGCAATCTCTGACCATCTTGAGCTTCTCTGACAGTGATCAAGTGTGGCTTACCAAGACAGCTTAGGTGATCGAGGTGTCCACAGTGGCAATTCATCATGCTATCAGGGAGCACAAAGATGACAAGTTGTTTTAGTGCTTGAATCAATTTTATACAATTTTAACTGCAGCATGCCTCATGGTTGAAATAGTGCACCATTCCCCATTATCAGTTCTTTCTTTCTTTAAAGCATCAAGTCAGTTTAAGTTGGAGCTGCAGCTGCAGCTAAGAAACCAATTATAAGTAGGTCTAAACAGTACAGCAGGTGATGCCTCTGAGTCATGTGTTCATCACCTGTCAGATATCTCCCTGAGCTGCCAACATGCCTGCAACATGCACACGAACAATCAAAATCCCCCAAAGTTTTCAATTCAGCAAATGATCGGTGTGGGCGATCTTGTGCGATTAATGTGAACAACCGATGTAATCGCAAATCACAACATCACCACATCAATATGACATGGCGATTTATAAATAATTGGAACAGAAATGTCAGCTATTGAGCAGAGACACTGCAAAAGGCAGCTGCGTTTAAAACACAAAGAATTAGTAACACATGGAAAACCACAGAAACTAACAGGCCTACCAGTCTTGTGTAAGAAGATAGTCACAGAGCTAAAAGAATGGAGTGGGTTTGCGTGCAAGAAGTGCATCTACTGCATGCACATCCCACAGGACTGTTCGTGCAATCTGCCCTGGTTAAAGACACTTTTGTAAAAGACAACAGAATCATTTATTGAACTTACATTAAATTTTAATACTAAATGGCAATCCCATGCTGTTTCCTATTGTTTTTCGTGTTTCTTGACAGGCTTTTATTGTTCCCATGTTGGTTTTATTATCTAGGGGCATCGTGTTCTGTTTCATTTTGTGTGTTTAGTTTCCTTTTTCTGCCTCCCTACTCCCTTATGTTGCCTCTCTCTTTCTTCCACCTGCTCCTGGCCTCCATCTGTTTCTCTAAGCATTTGACTTGCTCTTGTTTTCCTTCTTTCTGTGGCTTGACTAGCTGTATCATCCTCAGGAGATTTTGACATGATATTAAGTTATAGTTACAAGGAAATACTATGATGTGGTTCCTGGGGGAAATCTTTCAGAACTGGAGTATGCCATTTTTACTAGAGGAGGCAGGTGTCTACCTTGCTGAACCAAACAGCGATATATTTAATTTTGAAAATGGATACATATTACCACCTTTGAGCCACCAGGGATTTTCGTTCTGGGATGAGAGAATCTACCCCTTTTCTATCTTAGCCCAGGAGGATGTTAATTCATTGACAGAATGAGCTACGATTCCAGCAGTGACAGGTGTAGGCATAACCAGGTGCTGCCTCACGATACTGTCATGAAATTTATGTCTCTCATCTCACAGTGAGGGCCTTGTCTCTACCAGCTGCTGCAACCTTGTGAGGAGAAAGCTAAGAGGTTTTAATTAGGAGTAAGAGTGTCATTAATTACAAATTCGTTCACTCTCACACAACTGTCTTCCCAAGAAATTTCTTCTACCTCCCACCATCTGACCCCTCCCCCTCTCCTTTCTTGTCAAAGCCACACTAAGTTAAGTACCAGAGAATTTACTCCGTTGCCTACCGGGAAAAGGAAAGCAAATTTTTTAATTTGATGAATCGCACTCCTAACTCCCTTCATACCAGCTCTCTGCCCCAGTCTCTCGGATCGTTCAGCATGCTTCCATCTTTGATCTAGGACCCCCATGGGGTGTCGTGTTTGAAAAGGCGGACCCCTGACAGCTTTCTTAGATGGACAAGGTTTACGTGAGATGGGGGTATGCGCAGCAGATTACTCTCTCAAACAACTCAGAGAACAATGAGCAAAGAAATTTCTTAGGAAAAGCACCTAGGTTCATTACTCTAACTAATTTAATTTTTTGCTTTTATACAAACGGGATGATGAGGTCATAACTCAGAGCGGAAAACTGAGACAGAGGCTGTTGCTGCCGACAATGTGATAAAGACATGTAATATGCTTAAGTTCCTGAGATTTATACTTGCGCGCAAGTGGGCTTTAATCTTCCTATGCAATGTAGCTTCCTTAATATTAATTAATAGCCGTATTAGAGATTTTGTATATTATAAATGTCCAATCATAGTTTGTGTGCAAGACATTATAAGAAACTGCTTGTATCTTACAGAAAATAAAAGGTGTTTTTAATCTTGAACATGTTTTCTTTTGAAAGTTCCCTGCAGGCTGCTGCACATTCCCGTTCCCAGAAACTACACTAACCAACCAACTAACCCCACTAGCCTCTCGCTATTCTTTTAAGTAAGAATTTGAAAGAATACTATTCACTTTTTCATCACTCTTAGGATTTGACACAGTTTATTCTTATGTACTCTTGGATTGCCGAGAAAAGAGGGCTTCATGAGCAGCACGGCAAGAAACAAAATAAAATCTTAATCATCAAAAAGTTGTTTTTTTTTATTCAGCAGTGGCTAGTGGTTGATTTTTCTTGTGTTCCCCTTCTAAAAGTAGTGCTCTCCAAAACTCTATGGTTGGCTACTTGTGATTCTGTGTATTCAGAATGCTGCTGGGACAAAAAGAAATATTCAGTCACATGACAGGCAAATTTAGGTCCCATCAAAATGAAAGCAATAATTATCATTTATTGTTTCGTCTGTCAGAAATGTCTTTAAAAGTCCAAATCAGTTTCACAAAAGCATCCTAGCTCCAGTCAATAAATAAATAAATGAACAAATTAGTTAAAGAAAAAATATTTTCTTTTTAGCCAGAAGTTCTATGATAGGTGTAATAGGATTTATCCAATTATTTTTGCTTTTTTACAGTACAGATAAATTGATAAATATAAAAATATACATTTATCCATGTACATAAGGCGAACATCCCATTAATTGTTGATTTGTTTAGGTTTGTTTTTTTTATGGAACCCAGAAAAATCGAGTCCATGTATAGTAATATGATTTGATTTCTACACTTATACGTCAGTGTAGATGTTTCAAGGTTGCTACAACTTACATAATATTTTTCTGTCTTTCAGAAAGCTGAAAAGCTTAAATGCCTTCAAACTTTCAGAAATACTTGTATTACACTTAAATTATGTGCCAGAAAAGTTAATTTGAAGGGTTTTTTTGTATTAGAAAGGTATGCTGTTTTGATTATTTGGTGGATGAGATTTGATGAAGAGCCAACATCTGTTGTTTGAAACGCATAATAAAAATATCTCAACCATGCTAATCTGAAAGTGCTTGTGGAGCCACCTCTACATGAGCAAAGTTTTCTTTAAAGACTGCAAACTCCTCCACATCACATTAGCAAAGGTGGGTAGTAACCTATCTGTTTGGATTATTAACAGAGATTATTTGTTCATTCATACAGAGACTTGTTAATTCTGTCTCTGTTTCCACACAAAGGACAGATGCTAACTGTTTTTTTTTTCAGGGCAGCATGCTTAATATTTGTAGAAAATGAGCTCCAAAGCAAAATCTTTTGAACTATATATATGTATAATAGAGTTTGATGTAAGAACATACAAAGGACCCATGCCAAACGATTTCAGGTGGTGCTTCATTTTATACAGGACCACATCACTTGGGACCTCTCCCAAAAGCTCACAAGCAACAAGTGAAGGGAAGGAAGAAAATGTGTATTGCAGAATTTTAGAAAATAGAGAATTTAAGAACTAATCAAACCACTACAGTTGGGTAGCTGAAATGATATAAAAGAGATTTTTCAAGGCGCCTTGTGCAGAGTCATATTGTAGTTCACAGTAGGAACAAATAGAACCACATCACTCCAGGCCTCTGGTTGTCAGAACACTGGTAAGGATGTAATGTAAGACTTAAACTACAAGCAGACACTTTCACATTGTGTAAAAGCTGGCAAATGAGGACTAGAACAGAAGAGGGTCTGAATGAAATGCAATACAACCACTAACATCTTTTTTGTTCAGTTGAACATGCTGTGAATGCTGCTTGTCAGCTTTTGATGTCTGATTGACCAGGCAATCGGTATGTTAACTGATTCAGGAATTTGTCTGTGTAACAGTGAATGTTGTGATGCTTTAAAAAAACCAAGACCTGGTGTACATCACATATGATTCTTGCTGATAAATGTCAGGCGCTCCAGTGGCTAGGAATCAGCTGATTGTCAGTGCAAGCATTATTTCATCATCTACTTTTGGGACTGGGGAAATAATTGGATCTTGCCAAGCCCGAAGTGGGTCTTTGTCAGATCCATTTAAACACCTTCAGGAAGATGGAATGTAATACAGTGGGGCAAAAAAGTATTTAGTCAGCCACCGATTGTGCAAGTTCCCCCACCTAAAATGATGACAGAGGTCAGTAATTTGCACCAGAGGTACACTTCAACTGTGAGAGACAGAATGTGAAAAAAAAAATCCATGAATCCACATGGTAGGATTTGTAAAGAATTTATTCGTAAATCAGGGTGGAAAATAAGTATTTGGTCAATAACAAAAATACAACTCAATACTTTGTAACATAACCTTTGTTGGCAATAACAGAGGTCAAACGTTTACTATAGGTCTTTACCAGGTTTGCACACACAGTAGCTGGTATTTTGGCCCATTCCTCCATGCAGATCTTCTCGAGAGCAGTGATGTTTTGGGGCTGTCGCCGAGCAACAGGGACTTTCAACTCCCGCCACAGATTTTCTATGGGGTTGAGGTCTGGAGACTGGCTAGGCCACTCCAGGACTTTCAAATGCTTCTTACGGAGCCACTCCTTTGTTGCCCGGGCGGTGTGTTTTGGATCATTGTCATGTTGGAAGACCCAGCCTCGTTTCATCTTCAAAGTTCTTGCTGGAAGGAGGTTTTGGCTCAAAATCTCACGATACATGGCCCCATTCATTCTGTCCTTAACACGGATCAGTCGTCCTGTCCCCTTGGCAGAAAAACAGCCCCATAGCATGATGTTTCCACCCCCATGCTTCACAGTAGGTATGGTGTTCTTGGGATGCAACTCAGTATTCTTCTTCCTCCAAACACGACGAGTTGAGTTTATACCAAAAAGTTCTACTTTGGTTTCATCTGACCACATGACATTCTCCCAATCCTCTGCTGTATCATCCATGTGCTCTCTGGCAAACTTCAGACGGGCCTGGACATGCACTGGCTTCAGCAGCGGAACACGTCTGGCACTGCGGGATTTGATTCCCTGCCGTTGTAGTGTGTTACTGATGGTGACCTTTGTTACTTTGGTCCCAGCTCTCTGCAGGTCATTCATCAGGTCCCCCCGTGTGGTTCTGGGATCTTTGCTCACCGTTCTCATGATCATTTTGACCCCACGGGATGAGATCTTGCGTGGAGCCCCAGATCGAGGGAGATTATCAGTGGTCTTGTATGTCTTCCATTTTCTGATGATTGCTCCCACAGTTGATTTTTTCACACCAAGCTGCTTGTAGATTCACTCTTCCCAGTCTGGTGCAGGTCTACAATACTTTTCCTGGTGTCCTTCGAAAGCTCTTTGGTCTTGGCCATGGCGGAGTTTGGAGTCTGACTGTTTGAGGCTGTGGACAGGTGTCTTTTATACAGATGATGAGTTCAAACAGGTGCCATTCATACAGGTAACGAGTGGGGGACAGACGTTACAGGTCTGTGAGAGCCAGAGATTTTCCTTGTTTGAGGTGACCAAATACTTATTTTCCACCCTGATTTACGAATAAATTCTTTACAAATCCTACCATGTGGATTCATGGATTTTTTTTTCACATTCTGTCTCTCACAGTTGACGTGTACCTCTGGTGCAAATTACTGACCTCTGTCATCATTTTAAGTGGGGGAACTTGCACAATCGGTGGCTGACTAAATACTTTTTTGCCCCACTGTATATGACATTCTGAGTCCCTTATCATGAAAATGCAATTGAATTATATTTTGAGATGTTTATAAACTTGAGATTTTAAAATAAAGGCTGTGGAGAAAAAAAAAGAAAAATTGCTGACTACTACCATTATTCTGGCCTCCTACAGCTAAACCGACTCCCAGTATAAATTTTGTCGACTTGCCACGTCCATGAATAGATAACTAATAAGCAATGAGCTAAAAATTCTCCTAATCACGCTCTGTTTGTTTCTTCAGAGGACTATGTGTAACAGTGTTAATGTGCTGATGTGCAGCCAGTGAGTTAAAGAAATACATTTGACTACTTTAAATATATCCAGTGATAGAAAGCAACTTTGTATCACACTGCGTGACATGTTATGTATAACTGTCACAAACCACTTTAATTTAGTCAGGCATCCATGACATCCAAAAGTCCAGAAGCCAAAATGGGAGGGGGATTATTTTGCAAGCAAGCGAACATACACGCATGTACCACACACGACATCTAAGACAAGTACACAAAAACAAATACACATAGTTTAGGTTGCTAAGCAACTATGGCAGATTAAATTCATTCAGCCAGCAAAGCACTAACAACCTCAACAGCCCGTAGAAGCTGATGAAAGCAGTGCAGAGCAGCCTGACCACACGGTTTGTTTACTTACTGGGGGTAAAAGTTCTCAAATGCACGTGAGAAATAACACTGGGTTTTTGTTATGTCCCTCAGATATGCTCAGTACAATAACCACACTGTGGAGTGCCACTAGCCAATCAGCACATAACTGCTTTCAATGTAAGTGTGTGTGAGTAATTTCCCTCAATAAAACTGCCAGTCTGCCATGTTTGGCCTCCATTTAATTATTGATTGAGAGCTTTCCAAGATATTACACCAACAAATTGCATAAAGGCCTTGATTTTTTTGGTGTGTGTATGTGTGTGTGTGTGTGTAACAAACAAATATATCCATTTATAGATGCCAGGAATCTACCACACCCACCTGTGCTGTAGCTCTTTTATAACCTCTTCTATATTGTTTCTTTAAATAAAATGCAGGTAAAGCCAAAATGAAGACTCTCCAAACATTCTTTTTGACATTAAAGTCACAACATGCAGCTAAATTAACATTAAATCTTATTAACGAATCAGTAACCTGTCTGTCAAACATCAGTGGCAAAATAGGATGAAGCATTTTATAAATTCAAGCTCAAGACAAAGAGCAGGTTAGGGAAACTTGGTTTATTCTTAAATTGCAAGAGTTGTATGTTATTTAAAGGTGACAGTTCTGGTGAAAGAGAAGTGCTGCAAATAGATGTGTTTGCATCTTATTTCGCTGTTAAATATAGATCTGTTTTATTTGTCTCACACCTTTCCACTTGTAAGTTCATGAAGCGAGGTATAATTATTTTAGGTGATCAAGGAGTGGTAGTATAAACCACTGCTTTGAAACTAAAGGGCAGGAATGATAAAGGCAAAAACACCCACAGAATAAAGACAAAAGTATATTCCTTTATTGAAAATTTTCTCTGTAAATCAGTGTTTTCACTCCTGATTTTGTTCATATTACATTCTTCTATGTGGGGGGTCGATCTGTCACACGGTGTAAAACCATTCACACTCACGATGAGTAACCCCATGCATGTTTTTGACCAGAGAGACCCCAAACTGGATCCAAACCCAGGACTTTTTTACTATGAGGCAACAGTGCTAAGCACCATACCATTGGGCTCCCCCACTAGTTTGTTATTCTTTCCTCGTCTTTCTTCTTCTCTGCTATGTAGTATATCTGTTGCTTTACCACCTCCACAGCTCACAGTAGGAAACCAGCATCACATTAATCAGAGGAATACTATGTGCAACTATATAATTCCATCAATTTATCAGTTGGTTTCCTTTTCCAGGGTAGCCCATGTGAATAAAGGTCTTCTAATAAAAGCTTAATTAAAGACATCTAATCTGTTTTTGTTTATTATATGTACCTCTGAGCTTTTAACTGTACACTTTTAATTCAGTTACTTCTTTTTTAGATTGATAAGCAAAATGAATGAGCTCTAGTTGGTATGCAAGCAGCAATGCATTTGATGAAACCTATTATATAACAACACGTAATTGTTCCACACAGTTCTGTGCACACCAGTTTTGAGACCACCGCCAATATCCCTGTGATTGTATTGCTTTATGTTCACAGCACCAAAGTCCACACACTTGTTCACTGTAATGGAAGTCAATTTGTTTGAAAAATATGAGGCCGTGGTGCAGAGAAAACTGCAGCAATTGTCAGTGCATGTTTTCATCGGTGCAAGCACATGTAAACAGATTTTTCTTGACTGAACGACTCAATTACAGTACTGCTTGAAGTTTTTTTCTTACTATTGTGGAGACAGTATTTCAATAAGAGAAAATATGCTTACATGTGAAAAGATATGCAGCCTCCTTTTTTTTTTTTTTTTTTTTTAAAGAATTTCATTGACTACTCTTAGGCTTCTTTGTAGAAGTTCAATAACTACTTTGTATTGGCTTTTGTCCTGAAGTTTTTTTATGTATTCCTTTTCGGAAGGTCAGCCTTATTTGGTGTTGCCTTTTTTAATAGACTTGGGCAAACAGAGAAAGGACAAGTTTACCATGACGGGCATTTATTTGGAGATTAAGGTGGAGCAGCATTTCTGAAGAACTCATAGTGAGCATAGCTGTATGCAGGATTGTAGAAATGCCAAGGTCCTTTTTGAATTTGCTCAACTAACTAGTATGTCCATTAAAAATGCTTGGAGTGCTACAATCAAATAACAACAGTTTAAAAACCATGCCAGTGGGCAGTAGCATAAATAATCTTTTAGGCACTAACAGGTTGCATGAGAATTTGAGTCTCTAGAAAAGTGCTATATAAATGCAATCCATTATTATTATTATTATTATTATTATTATTAATAATAATAATAATAATAATAATAATAATTAGGTTAAAAGCTTTCATTTTCAAAGTCTCTGTACCTTCCAGACCTGCTCATTCTCTGTTTCTTTCTTTGAATATTGTCTGTTTTTGTTAGTGATGAAAAGAGTAGGGATAAAGGTAGGTTCCTAACTTTTTGGACAGTTATATATTCTTTGTAATTTTGCTTCTGTAGACCACCATGGTTCAATTTAAGAGCCTAATAAAAGCATTGCGTTAAATGTTTAAGAATCACAAACTATTTTATGTACAATTTTTTTTTTTAAATCTCCAAGTGTCTAAACTTTTATTATGCCGTGACAAAGAAGGCAGATAAAAAAAATCTGGAGTTTATTACAAATGTTTAATATTATTTATTTTTGGTAGCTTTTCACTGGATTAACTTAAACTCCTGGAGAGCAGCCATTTGGCTTTTCTACCTTTAAAACCCGGAGAGCAGCCAAATGGCTGGTAGGCTTTTAGCTAAGCTTTAGCTTCAGTCAAGTGGAAGCTAAATTGGCTAGTCATTCATATGTAAATTAGGTTGTTACCTGGGAATTCTGGAGGGAGGGAAATGGGGGTTTGAGTGGATTGAGGAATTTCCCTGCGAATCTTGTTGACTGTGCCGAGGATGGTGGTTTTCCGTCTAAGAAGTTTTTGCGCACGTGAAAGCGATGTGAAAAAATTGTCCGTGGTAATATTTCTGCCCTTGTCTAGGAATGGTTCCATCAGCCTCATTACTACATTTTCAGAAAGTCTCTCCCCAGTGGGACGATTGGGGTCCTTGCCAAGATATGGGAAGACATTGCAAATGTACTTGGATTTTAGGTCGCAACCCACCCAAAACTTGATCCCAAACTTGTCAGGTTTACTTGCAATATACTGCAGGAAACAGCACCAAGTCTTTGATGGGAAAAGCTGTGAACTTCCTTTTGTGTTTCATCTTGATGCATTCTCAATCATCCAGGGAAATAAATCTCCAAAAGTCACCAACTTGGAGTGTTTCAGTTTGCCATCTTAGGGAGAAATCAACACACATGGGTGTATGTCCTTTGTTGCTGAGATTTATTGATAAAAACAGTACAAAAAACCAACCATTTGTACACATATTCACAAATGGCCTGCTGAGTGGTGCACGGAGCATGTTCATTGGTTCATGGACCTCCCTGAACTAATGGCATTTATTGCAATTGTCATCTTGCGGGGGGTTAACAGGGTTCCATCTCTAAATGACTGCTGGTCAGCAAACCTGGGAAACCCACAGATAATTGGAACTATGGCACGAAACCGCTTCCAAGGCATCATGCAACACCTACTCTTTGATGACAAGTCCACCCGCAGTGATCGAGCAAAGACTGATAAGTTCGCTGCAATTTCCAGTGTGTGGGGATCATTTGTCACCAACTGCATCACGCGCTACAACCCTGGTCTACATATCACCGTTGATGAACAGCTTTTCCCATCAAAGACACGGTGCTGTTTCCTGCAGTATATTGCAAGTAAACCTGACAAGTTTGGGATCAAGTTTTGGGTGGCTTGCGACCTAAAATCCAAGTACATTTGCAATGTCTTCCCATATCTTGGCAAGGACCCCAATCGTCCCACTGGGGAGAGACTTTCTGAAAATGTAGTAATTCCTCAATCCACTCAAACCCCCACTCCCCTCCCTCCAGAATTCCCAGGTAACAACCTAATATACATATGAATGACTAGCCAATTTAGCTTCCACTTGGCTGAAGCTAAAGCTTAGCTAAAAGCCTACCAGCCATTTGGCTGCTCTCCGGGTTTTAAAGGTAGAAAGGTAGAAGCCTGGCAGTGCTACTGTTAAAAAAAAGAAAAACATCTATCCAAAAAGTGTTGGATAGATGAAATCAAGATTAACTTGTACGAGAATGATGCGAAGGAAAACTTTTGGAGAAGAAGACAAATAGCACATATCATACATGGTAGAGGCAACGTAATGGTATGGGCATGCACTGCTGAACCAGACCACTAGTGTTTATCATTGGACGGCACTTTTCAGTGCAAGTAGATAATGAGCCAAAGCATAGTACAAAAAAATCCTAAGAGTTTTATAAGGTAAAGAAATGGGATATTCTCTAGGCTTCAGGCAACATTAAAGACCTAGCAGAACATCTTAAGGGAGGAAACACAGCATTTGATGATGTGGATTGGATCTAGACTCAAGGCAACCTTTGGACTGAGACGCTACAACTCGATCTGATATTCATTTTCTGATGTAAATATAGATGCACAGATTCACTGTACAGAGGCACAATTACAAAGAAAAAAATGCATTGTCCCCAAAACATATTTTTCCAGCTATTCATATTTTCGTGTATTGCTTCCTTTTACAAAGCAAAGTCTATTTGCCTATCAGTCACTGGACGAATATAATTAATTTTAGCTGGCTAAGTAAATTGAAATTTATTTTATTTCAATTTATTTCAATTAATCATCCTGGATACCCCTGTTTAACATATTACTGCCACAGAACTATGTGTCACATATTGTTTGAGGATAAATGGATTTAATTACAATAACTGTACTAGTACAATTCTTACTCAGTTACCTAGCCACATTAAAATTAGATGAGACCAACATCTCACTCCCTGCTTTCATTTTGACGTTTTACCCTGGTGTTGAGTGCAAAGAATAAGCTTTAAAAATGTTAAAAAGAAACTCAAAATATCTTAGAATTGGGTGTGATGTCCTAATGCTTTCACACTGGGGCAAATCCTGATAGTACATGCCCTGAGTGACCTGGTTTGCCTAAGTCTTTAAAGTAGCTCGTCCACAGAAGGACTGGTAGCTCCCCTTACGATAAGGGTTCAGATCGCGCGAACAGGTGTGAAATGTGTGTGTTTAGTTAGTTAGTTTGTTTGCTTGTTTTAATCAATTTTAAATCATGCTTTTTATTTGTTTTTATAATAATAATAAACTTTATTTATAAAGCACACTTAAAAACCAAGGGTATGCCAAGGTGCTTAACAAGTAAAATAGAGTATATGAGGAGGATAATAGAAATAGGACCAAAGCAAGTACTAAATATGCAAGCAGATAACTGTCACTAATACATAGGAAAGCAACAGGTACAGAGCAAACAAGAATTTAAATGAGCATAAAAGTGCGTGATATAAAATCATGAAAGAAATATTAACTAGAGGGAAAGGCAAGATTGAATAAGTGGGTTTTTAATCGTGATTTGAACAGTGCAATGGAATCAGATGCGCGAAGGTTTTTGTTTCTAATGTCTCTGTAAAGCACTTTGAATCACCTTGTTGTTGAATTGTGCTATACAAATAAATTTGCCTTGCCTTGCCTTACCTTACCTTGCCCTGAGTGACCTGGTTTGCCTAAGTCTTTAGGTGCCCTTATAACTCTATAGTTTCCCCCAGCTCTGTGCTAAGGGTTTTACTCACTGCATTTCATCACACATTCACATTCTTCTCTTTATATATTCTTTTGATCACTAATCATTTATTTTATGTATTTATTTTTTTCTCCACTGTGAAAGATGTGTATGTTTTAGTACACCATGGCATGTTAGGCATGCTTCCCCTCTTAAGGAATGCTGTAGTTTAGAGTAGTCCTTTGAAATGACTTCTACACAGCAATCTTTTGACAGAACTTTTGATCTCTGGAGTCTTACATGTATTTAGCAAATTCTGCATCTGATGAATTTGCTTTCTCTCACTCCTACTCTTCCACATTGACAGTTAAGGTAGTTTCAGCATTTGAATAGGATGCTAAATTAGGTGTTCTGGGCCTGTCGAACAGGGAGGAGACCCTGGGTTAGACCTAGGACACACTGGAGAGATTATGTCTCTCAACTGGCTCAGGAACACTTTGGTGTACCGCCAGAAAAAAAACTGGAGGACGGGGCTGCACAGAGTAAGGTCTGGGCATCTCTTCTTAGTCTGCTGCACTCACAACCTGGCTAACTGGCGGCAAATGGATTTATGGATGGATGAACAAAACACCAAATGAGGAAACATCTTTTTTTTTAAAGTAGCAATCCACCAGCAACATTCCAGTGGGGAAAAAACCCCAAAACACACACAAAACCACCTAAAACACTTTGTTGATTTTTCCCATTTACTGCCCTGTAATTTCATTTGTAATTTCTTAGATTGCTTCACTAATCATTCAGTAGTTTATAATGTGTGGAAGATGAAAACACACAAATCACTCCCAAAATCAATTAAACATAGTCAATACTTATTTATACCCATTATACTTTATTTATGAGAAAATTAATCCAAACCCTTGCAAGCACAATTGCACAATAAAGTGGTCCAGACACAACAAAGCAGGGAATGGAAGATGATGATTTTAATATCTTTCTGTAACTTACTTGTGGCTTCCAGAGAAACATTCCTCACTATGGAGGTTAAGACTGATACAGATACAGAAGAGCTCTATATGCATTTCAGTGTGAGCATATACCAAATATGACTTGATTATCAACCTGTTTTTCTGTTTGGAAATAGTGTATCACTAATATTCTACACAATACATAGATCCAACTTCTTCTGTTTTCTTTTTGCATTCAGAGTATCTGCTGCACTAAAGAGCTCAATTTACATTCACACAGGTTATTTGCTCTACATATTTATTTGCTATTCACTTTATGATTTGTTGTACAAATTAAATTGACTTTTCTTCCAGTCTAAAAGGTAACAGTATTTGCTCAGCTGTGCGTTGGAACTGAGATCCAGGCTCATGCACCAGATTGTGTGCCAGGATCTTTCTATCAGCCATGCCTCCAGTGGTGTATTTAAAAGCGCAGGCATGGAGCATCATCATCTGCTGGGAAAATCCAGATCAAATAAAAGATTCAGATTTGCCAAAGTCATTAATTTCACATGCTGGCAGTGGAATTCCTCGTGGCTACTGAATGCGAAATGTTTTCAATCAAAGATTTAAATTCTTATTCAGTCATCACAACTGCCATATGGGAACCAGACTTCAGTATTCACAACCAGAACAGAAGGATGATGATGAATGTCCAAGCCTACAGTCATGCAGTCTGGTGGGGGTTGAATTCTGGTCTTTACAAAGAATGAACAAGAAAGAAATACCCTTTATTGATCTAAACATTTTCAGGGATTTTTTGTGTGTCTTTCTTTCTTTTAAATGGAATAATTTCAGGATTCTGATGAAACAAATATGAAATGAATCTGAACTGTTGTTGTTTTCTTTAGTCCTTTTTGCTTTACCTCAACTGGCACAGGCTAATCTTGTGATGGGTGCCATAAAAGACAGACTGACAGCAGCTCAAGTATTCAAACAAGATGTTCAAACTACAGACTAACGGGGTAACTCCTGTATTCCCAAACAAATACTTATATTCTTTTGAACCTTGCTGACATTTTTATAGCAGCAGTTTAGTGCTGAAAAGGTCAAAAAAAGAACAAAAATGAAAATTATAAGCCCATTAGTTCCTGAGTAAATGCTAGCACTCTGAATGTGGTGAAAATTCCTGTGTTTAAAAAAAAAAAAAAAGACATGTAAAAATTCCCTGCTAGAGTTAAATCACAGTTCGCTAATTGGCCGGCCTGTCTTTGCAACCTTGAAGGTAAAAATGAACTTTCTGTTTTTGTCATTTTTGAATTTGAAAGTTTAATCTTTACTTTTAACACTGTATATGTGAATTTGCAGTGCTGTTGGGCGACATTTGCAACATCTGTTATAGTATTGCTTTTCTCTGTGACTCAGAGTACTTGTCTATGTCTGTCTTTTCTTAGATATACTTCCATTTTCTTCTGTTCATACAATATTGAGCCAGTGAAGCCTATCCCAACTGCCACGGGCAAGAGGTGGTCACCAGTCTGTCACAGGGTATAGCTCCACTCCAAAACAGAAAGATTAGGGTCAATACATTTACACCTACAGCCAATTTAGAAAATTAATTTAACTCAACCTCATGTCTCTGCATGTCTCTGAGAGGGTGGCTGGAGTCCCTGGAGAGAACCCACACTGACAAAGGGAGAACATGCAACCTCTATGCAGAAAAGTGCCAGGCTGGAGTCAAACCCAGGATCTACTTCCTGTGAGGAGACAGCACTAACCACTGCTGCACTGTACTGCCAATGCTCACACTGCATAGGTGGCACTCTCAAATTTATTTGCCCTATAATTCATTTCACACCTTTAACACGTAAATAGTATCATTTCACTTTTGCAACCTGTACTTTACCATTTTACAGGAAACCAAATGGGACTCATTACAGTGAGTTTAAAAACTTATGTGGGTTTTGATTTGTCTAAACTTCTTTGAACCAGCAGTAGATGTCAAAAGGCCAGAGCCTTGTGACCGAAAGGCTGGTTCAATCTATGCCCTGGCAGGATAAAATGTGGGTGTGAAAGTGATTCTCTGTTTCTTCAACACTGCTTTGATACCTTTTGGCATGCACTTTTTATTAGTTAGACATATTAAAATACAAGTAAAAATATGTTGCATAGTTAGAATAGGTTTAACTGTTAAAAACTGGTCTGGGTTGATTGCTACATTGTTTTTTGTGATTGCCATATAGTGAAGCTTCCTGCTTTCTTTATGAAAAATATAAGCTTCTGACACAAAACAAACATCCTGCTGCAATGTATTATATACAAATGTGTGTTCAGAAACAGATAGAAAAAAATGTAACATTTGTTTGTACATTAACAGAAACCCACATATTGTTGATGTATTCAGCATTTATGTCAGAAGATATATTTGTTGTATACTAAAGATGTTTTTTTTCTTTCATTTTTCTTCTTTTTAAATGAATTCAGGTATTTCTTTGTGCTGACTACCCCTCTTTTCTTTAATCACAGTTTAGGTTGTAAAAGAAAAGCAGAACATAAACAAATAATTACCATTCCTGAGAGAGAGGAAGATGTGATACAGCAAAACTCAAGCAAAACACTTATGAAGCTTAATTCCAGTGATTAAAAAAGGATAAGCGCTTAGAACAGACACGTTGTGCATTACATAAAGTTGTGTGACTTTACTTTCCTCTTCTTTTAGTCTAATTTATGTTCCATTCCACTCTAAGAATTGAAGGATTAATTAGCAACAAAAATGTTGATAGCTGTCCATGTTTTCTTTTCTGTCAAAGAACACCATCTGCACTGCCTTACTGATTAATGAGCAGGTGGGGTAGGCAGTGTTTTTCATCATGGTGTGCATTGAGGCAAACAAAAAGTGGATTTGCTAGTCAGGGAATATAAAAAAATATTGATTCTTTTTAAACACAATTAATACAAACATTGTTTTAATTTTCTAAACATATTTTGTACATTTATGTAAATGCACAAATTCATGTT
>NW_005187412.1:1538221-1543100 GCF_000239375.1 Pundamilia nyererei | reverse complement strand
TCTATCTATCTATCTATCTATCTATCTATCTATCTATCTAAAGCGATCTTGACAAATAGGCTTTCTCAAAGTCTGAAGTTTTTTCTTGCACATTGGGTGGTTTTAATTCATTTTTAGTCCAGTTCTCATACCTTATCACTGTTTTTGTTGGCACCTAATGCAAGAGATGAACCAGCGTTGTGTGTTTACTTTACAGACAGCTTTGCAAAAGCTAAAAAATAAAATAAATGATATCTTTTGGCACTTAACTTCTCATAAAAACATTTATTATTTCATTAGTCGAATCCATAAAAAACTCCCAAAGATAACACAGATTGACAGGCATAAAGCCATATTTTTGCACCAACAAGGAGCTTCTTAAAGAGCCATTAGAGAGAAGATTAGTGTATCACAGCATGGTGTTCACTGTGTCCATAAAAACGGGAGACCGGACAAGCAGAGGAAAAGCAGGATGTTGAAGGCAACACTGTATTTAGAGCAGCTCTGTACCCACACTTTAAGCACTAATACATGAGTAACCATGTATACATAGTTTCAAAAGGCCTGGTGGATACAAATCTGTGCCTGAACATCACATAAATGCCAGCAGGATACAGTGAGTGTAATCAGCCCCCATAGTCTATATAGAATAATACACCTCTGCAACAGGCAATACAGATAACACACCAACTGTTGAACTGCAAGTAGTATTTAAAAGGAAATGGAGCAGATGTGTCCTTTGTCAATTTCAGGTCAATTGTATTTATTTATTTTATTCAATATAATTAATTATTTATATCTTTTTGATAGTGGTCTATAGCAGCTTTGGAATAACTGCATGTAAAAATTCAAATACCTCCAGAAAAAACTGCTAGCTTTTTAAAATACTTTATTTGTTTAAGCAAACACTTGGTCCTCTCTTTACAATATATAAAAACAAAAAAATTCATCATTCAAAGAAACAAACCCTAAAATTAGAATCATAATTTCCATTTAGAAGCAGTGTTCTACTGTTGTCTTTGTTAATAAAGTGGACCTTAACATCATCAACTCTTTAAGGTCTTCAGAAAACAGCTTGCTGATACAAGTGCATCAAGTGAGGGATTTAAAAAGACCTTCAATCCAAATGCCCAATTTATCAGTTTGTCCAGGATGGTCTACCCCAACTTCTTCAAGCCAAGACCAGTTTGATACAAAAAGAAGTACAAAATGTCATCACAAGAGCTCCAGGTAACTTGCAACTGTTGGTTTCAAAGTGCATGTTGCTAGAATCAGAAAAAAAACTTGTACAAAAAAGGACACTAAAGCAAAACTACAGTTTAACAGAGAAAAAAAAGCCGAAGACCTACAGTAATACTCACATGCAGGTTATCTTTGTGCATAAAAACCACAACTTATTTTTTCCTGTGTTATATTGCTTCATGATAACTACGTTTGCCTGTCACTTGTAGACTAACCAAAGCTGATAGCCGACATTACTTTTTAATGTCTTTGAAGGTTCTCAGTCATCCAGGTCATCGTAGTCTAAGGAGCTTGGAAAGAACAGCGTCTGGACTTCTTTAAGTTCCTTGAAGACGTTTCACCTCTCATCCGAGAAGCTTCTTCAGTTCTAGGGTCAAATGGTGGAGAGTCCCAGATTTAAGCCCTGTGGGAGTTTCCCCCCGAGAGGGACAATGGACCCCCTAATGATCCTCTACCGGATCACATGAGTCAAGGTGTGAAAAGAAACAAACCCTAAAATTAGGATCATAATTTCCATTTAGAAGCAGGTACTTTTTAAATAAATTTCAGTTGGTTTTCTTTTCTGTTTTTAATTTCTGAGCTAAGACCACCAAAAAAAAACGTGTGTCCATTTTACCAGTCCTCAGGTTTAGATACAGTAAGTGCTTCAGTGCTTATCTTAAGCGTAGTGTAATAACTTGTGTCTAAATTCATTCATTGATTGATGGGAATGGAAATCTGGCTTGTGCATGACTGTGGAATATCACTACGAATGAGATTAATGTAAAACTATTTGACACTTTATAAATTGTAAAATAATCCATATGCACATTTCTCCCTTCACATCTGCCCCCAGGCCTTTTCATTTACTGTGCTCTGGACAAACAAATCAAAGTTGTCTAGAAACATTAAAAGTTGACATGTTAGGTACGCACTAAAGACAGCTTTTCAAGAGAAGAACCTTGTATCAACTGGAAAACATGTTGCCAGAAATGTTTTGGTTTGGCATTGCCTATGGGGCTTGGTAGTTTGCAGTCAACTTTAAATTTTGCATCCTATCGAAGAATATTTGAAAAGAATGTGAGGATGTGTGTCCAAAAGTTGTAGATGAACCACAAGTGGATTCTGAGCCTACCAGAAAATTCACCAACAGATTGCTCGATAAGAAAAAAAAAGCATGGTAATTTAAAGGCTAGTCAACACCTAGCATTTAAATCTCATGAAAATGTGGAAATTGGCAGTACATGCAAAAAAATATCACAGATCTTGCAGCAGAAGAAATTTTGCAACAGATAGCAATCATGCACACAGAGAGTTATCTTGCTAAAGTGGACATTGCACTTGTCAACAACGTTTGTTGAATAAGGGACAAACCAGATTTTTGTCATTTTAAAGTTGATCATAAATAACTTGTCCTGTATTATTATCGCAGTTTTATTTGACTCACTATTTTCATATTACTATATAAGGATGAAACTCTCTTTTTGCCGGTTTTATGTCTTTGACGATACAACACAATTATTTTTAATGTGAATCATTCCTGTCACAAACCCTACAAATGTGTCTCCTGAACTGAATATCACCTTTTTATATATAATCACTACAATGCATGCACAGATGGAAATGGAATATATGATCTTTAAATTAACTA
The DNA here is from genome assembly GCF_000239375.1 of Pundamilia nyererei. NCBI lineage: Eukaryota > Metazoa > Chordata > Actinopteri > Cichliformes > Cichlidae > Pundamilia > Pundamilia nyererei. The sequence goes on along the minus strand of NW_005187412.1, from coordinate 1,540,249 downwards.
AAGAGAGTTGCACTCCATTAAGATATACAAATAAAGCCTTCCTAATTGAACAGCACAGGTGTTTGTTAGCCAGATAGGCTTCATGCAATAAGTTAGGGGCTTGGTTTTTAATTACCTTTGGGATTTGCTAATTTACATTCTGCCTGTAAAAGTCTCTTGTTGATACAAAGAAGTGTGCGCTCACATTTCTGTGTATGAGTGTATATCTGTGTCTACGTGTATATGTTTCAAAGTGGTTTGTTTAAGTGTAGGTAAGTAATCAATAGTATTTAATGGGAAACAGGATGTCCTCGGGTAAAATTCGCATGAAATTCAATCTGTGCAATTACTCCATGTGGGTTGAATAGGAGAAGGAGGAAAATGTAAGGAAAGGCATTCGATCTTAGCTCCCAAGTACACTTCCATTCTTGAAGGTCAGAAAGCTTGTTATAGTGGACAAACATTAGATGTCCAGTGGTGCTGCCATCTCATTAATCTCTTTTTTGTGTCTAAGGGAAAACCTGTAAAAGGGTCTACATACAGTATAGTGGCATATATCAGCAGTCCAGATCTCCTCAGTTATAGAATTTCACAAGGTGATAAGTGTACAACTCACAGCTGCTCATGCTTTATTTAATAACCAAAAGCTTCAGAAATTAGGCCTGCCTCCTGCCACTGGCTGAAAACAAGCTGTGTATCCTAACACATATCATTTCATAGTCACATTTTAATTGCTCTCTATTAATTATGTATTCTGGGTGAGCAGCGCATTTGCATAGATTTTACATGCAACCGTGACCTACTGTTATGTTGTGTGGGTGAAAAGGTTTCCCCTCACTGATACAATATGAATATAGTATGCAACTCTAAACTGCTCCACCAGCTTGGTTTTATTTCTGATATTAAATTTGCTGTTGAAGCAATACGTTTAAATTTGAGGCAATGACTAAACCAATTTTAAAAAAAAATCATGCATAGAATATATGCATGTTAGGCTAAACTGCGATTCTTAATCGACCACAATTGCGAGGTAGCTAAAGTGCTTGAAGTGTAAAGTATACAATGCTCTATGAATGTATAGTTAAATGTGGTAGTCTAAAGCACTTTAAGTGCCCAGTAAGATGAGAAAAGTGTCAGATAAATGCCACTCCATTTCTACTTACCTTTTTCATTTTACAGCCATATGTATGTTTGGCCCCGTAGGCCAAGGTAACACAAAAGTACCATCATGAAGTCACTTAAAAATATCAGTGCTTCCTAGATTAAGAAGGACAATATGAGCAGTACTGCCTAGACATTGTGTGCTCACACACAAACACACACAGACGTAATAACTTTCAGACAGAAGACATTTCACACTATGCACTATTGCTTTAATAGTTCAAACCCAATAACATTTGTTAATGTTTGTGGATCATTAAGACCACATATGCACCCATTTATACACCTCTCTGCATTTAATATTTAGTTATTAATCTCTGGCTGTCTTTTACAGCATTTGTCCTGTGTTCCTCCCCTCACCCCAACTGGATGGCCATCCCTCCCTGATCCTGGTCGTGCTGGAGATTTCTTCCTGTTAAAAGGGAGTTTTTCCTTCCCACAGTCACCAAAGTGCTTGCTCATAGGGGGGGTGTCATATGATTGTCGGGGTTTTCTCTGTCGTATTATTGTAGGGGCGACTGTTGGTGTGATTTAGCGCCATATAAATAAAATCGAATTTAAATATGCCAGCTGTCACAACTGGCCAATAATAATGGTAAGGCAAAGTATAAACATTCAAGTTAAAACCTGAAATCCACACTGACTTAGTCCAGATGCCTGTTATTGGGCAGCTTAAATAAGTGTTAGCTGCTTAATCCTTTTTTTGGTGGCATCTGTCTCATTCAAAACTTTTTCACATACTGCCAGATAGGTTGGGGTTGCTTGTTTCGCGTAATAGATAAAGTCATCATTTAAAAACTTCATTTTGTGTTTACTTGGGTGTAGCTCAGGTGGCAGAGCAGGTCAGCCACTAATCAGAAGGTCGGTGGTTTGATCCCAGGCTGCATC
>NW_005187412.1:1517780-1536700 GCF_000239375.1 Pundamilia nyererei | reverse complement strand
AATTTTCAAACATTCTTCAAATTTTGCTTTTTCATACAAAAAAGGAAAAACAACTATGAACTGACTCTTCATATCACATAATGATAAAGATCTTTAACATTTGTCTATCACATTATCTTGCAACACATTTCCGGCAATGCGTGGAATTACCAGAATTAGAGAGGGGATAGAGAGGAAATAGCCTATGAAAAGAAACAGGAAAAGACCGCCATGTAATTCATTTATTTCAACAAAGTAACTGTATTCTAATTATCACCTATTTAAACTGTAACTGTAATGGAATACAGTTACTTATATTTTGTATTTTAAATATGTAACGCTGGTACATTTATTCTGTTACTCCCTAAGACTGTACACTACCAGTGAAAGGTTTGGGCACACTTTCTCATTTAATTTCTTTATTTTTACTACTTTGACTACTTTTTATTGTAGATAGACACTGAAGACATCAGACATGTGAAGCAAGATACATGGAATCATGTAGCTAAGAAGAAAAAGATAAATATCTCTAAACATGTCTTATATTCTAGATTCCCTTTACTTTGTTGACAGTGCTGCAAACCCTTGGTTTTCTCTCAATGAGCTTCATGATGTAGTCACCTGAAGTGGTTTGCAGTCACCTGAAGTGGCTTGCAGTCCCAAGACCAGCAAGTGGCCCATTAGCCAAAAGGTGCGTCGAAATTGTTGAAAATACCTGATATGCCAGATTACCAGTCCAGCTCTGAAAGGGGATAATAACTAATGGACAACTGTGCTGTAGCACTGTGTGAAAAATCAAAAACTGAAGAATTCAGATATAACAGAATTACATTCTTAAAGCGTCCTACTCTTTTAAAAAGTAAAGTCCAATGTAAAAGGTCTCTGTTGCATTTTTCTTTGTGCAGCTTGTCTATTCAATCAAGACAGACAGAAAAAAAGGTTTGAGAACCTTCAGGCAGCTATAGTCAGTGTCAGGTTTTGCATCTAACAATGATCACACTTATGAATGCACATAGAGGCCTGGTTACCCATGTGTCAACTTCATTTTCATATCAGCCTTTTGAAGTGTAAAATTTTTTGTTATTCTGTCTTCACGTTTCCCCTCCGTCTGTAGAATAATTCTAATCCTAATTAAATCATGATTTAAAAAGCTTGATCTGCTCTCGGGGAGCAGATTTTCAGATACAATACTACTGCATTTCTAGTGCCTTTGCTATTTCCTTAAGTGTTAACTTTCATTTCTTTCCTCAGATAGCCCCTTGACTGCAGACACCATCATTGACTAGTTCAGAAATGTATCTCATGTTTTCTCTTCTTTTTATATCCCTGGGGCAATGGAGGCCATTCTGCTGTCCACAGCATATTTCCCTGAAAATACCTCTGGGGATTCTTTGCTCAGTGGCAGTGCCATCACTTCTACCATCAGTCCCTAAGCGCCACTGAGATGTACCTATCCCAGCAGGCAGTGGCATTCAAAGACATATCATTAACTGCTACAGTGGATGTATAAGAATGTGCTGAACTTATATATTCTGTTTAGTAATGAAAAAATAACTAGAGAATTAGTTTTAGTATATTAAAAGGTTAACAAGATAAAAAATAAACAATATAAAGTTAATCTCAAAGTATTTATGTGTATTTTATGATTTAACATTCCAAATAAGCTTTTGGTTGTGACTTTTAATGGAGACATTGTATTCCATGGAAATGTAATCCCTCCCAATATTAAATGAATGAACAATTGTACAGTTGTCATCATTTTTCTAATTTGATTACTGACAAGAAAGGCAAGAAATTTATTAGCTTCCATTGTGTTATTCTGTTTCATATTTTGTTTTGCACATGTGATTAGTATTTTGAATTAGAATGGCTAAGATAACATTCATGTTTTGTTTTATTGTTGTCTATTATAACTATTCATTATTATAATTAACAAGTTGCCATGTTTTTGCTTGGTATAAAGACCCTATTCTATTTGCTTATTTCAAACTAAAAGGGGTATTGGGAACCAAGAGGCCCATCTTAAAAGTACAATTTATTTTTTTCTAGTGGTAAATCATAAATGAATATCTGAGCATCAACAAAAATTTGCAGTGTCATTCTTACATCATAATTGCAATCTTATAAAGACAGTTGCAAATTGACTTCCCAAGCATCAAACAAGGGCAGCAACACAAGATTTAGAGTTGGATGTCTCGATACCGGTCTTGGTCTCGAGACATCCAACTTAAGATCCACTTTTACGTGGTCTTGGTCTTGTCTTGGTCTCGATACCCTCTGGTCATGGTATTGTCTTGGTCTCGGTTTAGGCGGTCTTAACTACAAGTCTAACAAGATCTAACAAGCCAGCTAATATTACTTAGGATATAAAAGGGTTAGGTAATAGGCTGTTTTTTCTCACATAACAACTAAAGGATCTCTTTAGTTTCTTGTCCAAGCTAGTCTCTTCTTATAGCTACCTCAAAGTTCACAATTGGTGGAGATCCAAGTTACAATTCACAAAGACAGATAATAGGGGAAAGTATTAGGGAAGAAAAACATATCCACATTAAAAGTTTGTGTATCATCAAAATCTATTTAAAGTGGAAATTTTATTTTATTTTTTTCTCTTAAATCTAAAGCATTTGAGTATACAAGTTTGTACATTTGTGCTGTCTTTGTGCATGTTTAAATAAAAATATTTTAGGTTACATGTCAGAAAAAAATGCAATAAAAGTATAATTTTGATCTAAATGCCACTGTTTTATGATGTTATGCTGTTCTCATGCTGATGTTACAACCTGTGACTTCGTCAATATTAGACCTCAGGATCTTCTCTTGCCTTCACACTATTAGTTACACTGATAGAAGGGCATTCCCTACAGGGATCAATACATGTTTTTCAGCAATGGGGGAGGTGCAGTGGGGTGGAGGGTTGCTATTAAGTAAAAGCAGTGAAGTGGGAACCTCTAATCCAGTCAGTTCCTTGGCCAAAAGAATATAAATTTCTTTTGATGGAAGAAATACAGGATATTATATTTCAACTGACTAGTTATTTTCTTGATGCAAGTCAAAATAATAAAATCTTCTTTGATTATTGATCAGTTGGTTGGATTTTATTTTTACAATGCCTTCTTTGCAATTTTTTGCTACAGTGTAGATTTTTTTTTTTTAATTTTGAATGTTAAATATTGAAGCAAATGACTTCAGTAATCAAGAAAAAGTAAAAACAAAAATAAAATTTGCCTCCAGAGAAATTTCTTTTGAGTTTTGAGTCCTTGGGCATGGCAGGTAGGCAAGCATTTTTTTTTAATTTTTTTACTTCTGCTGAAATTATTTTGAATGCTCCAACTATAGTCAACACCCATTTTCAGCAGTTGCCATGGCAAATGACAAAATATCAGTCAAACATCTGCTATGACTAATAGCAAGCCAAATAGTCCACTCAGAGGATTCAAAATATTATTCCCAACAGCTATTTTCAAGGAAATGATTGAAAGGTTCCTTTAGAGCATTTCCTGTATGCATTTCCACCACAGTCTGAGGACTAAAGTCAAACATCTGTGAAGATTAGGTAATTTAGTCTGCTCGTTTACTGACTATAGCTGCTACACACTGGACTTTATACAACAGCATAGTGTTCACACATTGTACGTGTCATTGCATGATTGACTGAAAATCAAAAGGACTCCTGTCACGTTCTTCTCTTGCAACAAAATTATTTAATGTCAACATTTTGTGTCACACGCTGGTGCAGTTGTTAACACTGTCACCTTACAGCAAGAGTGCCCTGAGGTTGGGGCCCGTGTTGAGTTTTCATGTTCTCTGTGCTTCTTACCACAATCGAAAGACATGGCTGTTGGGCTAAATGGTGGTTCTATATTGGCTGCAGGTGTAAATATTTCTGTGTTAGCCATATGACAGGCCTGACCTGACCAGGGTGTACCACAGCTTTTGCTCTGTGACAGCCGGGAGAACCTCAGTCTTCCTTTGACCCAAACTAGATAAATGGTTCTGAAATACACATTACGTTGTACTTAAAAAAGAAAGGCAAAAAGAACAAAAGAAAATCATGTCATGTCTTTGTCTAAACCATAGCACAGCTCGACATAGAAGATATATGAACAATAAACAGAGGAAAGTGAAAATTCTGTTTTTTCCATAGTCTTTGTCATTGCTCCTTCTCTTCATTCAAACTCTCCCCTAATGTCTTCCTCATTGAATTAGGGTCAAGGGACTATGTTTGAAGACATAAATGGGCAATTTCCACAGTATATCTAAGTAAACAGAGAGATTTTACAAGCTTTTACCTTGACTGATGAAGATGTGACTAAGATGAATTAGTTGAAATATTGGAAGTACTAAGCTAAACAAAATTTTCAGCGCTGTAGGCTCTATCAAAGCTCTCAGAGTAACATTCGCTGAACCAGGCCTTCTTTTGTGGGGTATATGGGTAAAATAATATCCATCTATAGCTCCCTATTCCCTCTGGAGTTGTCCTGCTGTGAACACCTAACTTATGCATGTAAAGGAGGTATTGTACAAGCAATTACAATCAAGGTTACTCCTGCTTTGCATTCTCCAAGCCCTTTCCTTGCTATTGTAAGTGATGTTCTTTTTAGATACCCATTGTGCCATATAATATATGTATGTAAAAAAGGAGAGATGCTGAGAAAAGGTCAAAACATTTACAGACATTAAACATTACCCTTATTAGAATGCCTGTTTGTAGCCTAGATACTGACTTGTCAAATTTGAAATTAATGTTAAGATGTTAAGAAAATGCCAACATTTTCGATCATGTTATATTAGCTTCCTTGTAAAGACTATGAGTCTGACTGGGGAGTTTGTCTGAAACATTTGTCTTCAAACTTTTACAGCCTTCATTAGTACTTATGATAAAATTAAAGGGTGGACAAGAAACATAGAATTCACTTAATTCAGCCGAGAAAACTGTCTGATAATCCATGCTGTGATGACATTCAGGTCTCCTCTAGTCACCTCCTGCTCTTTTCCTCTTTGATAGGTTTGTAGCTTAAACCTATTCGCTGGAATGTTCAAGACAATTCAGTTACACAGCAAAAAGCATTGACACCAAGCGCTCTGCTTGGTGTCAATGCTCGTATACGAGGGGGACCAACTGGACAAACGTTGTTCCTTCGCTTGACCCCAGTTGCTCTCGTCCACTCCCTTGTAACACTGCTCTTTTATTGAGGTTACATGAATATACATAGGTTCATTAACATATGACGTATACATACAAACAAAGAGTACCTTGCCCGTGCGCTGTGTAAGCGTGTGTGTGTGTGTGTGTGTGTGTGTGTGTGTGTGTGTGGTCAGAGTGTGACCCCATAAACGACTTCCCTAAACCTGCTGGTCTAGAAGTCCAGCAGTTCATCTAAACAAAAGGCACTTAGAGTAAAACAGATATAGATGTGTTTGCTATACCATATATCAACAAGAAAAGATACGACCTCTTCCCATGACCCTAAGATTGTGAGTGTGCATGCCAGAACACTGGGATGCACACGAAGGCTTTGCAGACTCCTAAGGATCACACATCCTATCACTACACAATCGATTATACACCTCTAAGCATATATGGTTAAATATCTCTAATCATAAATGACAACCAACAATACAAATCTAATACTCTTCTTTAGAAAAACTGCTATTTTATGGCTTTGTACTACTTAAGAAAAAAAAGTCTGCATATAATGTTGTGATTTAAAAAACATTTAATACTTGTACACAGACATCAAAAGTGACCCAACGCATGGTCTTGGTCCATGGACACGGTCAGATAGAGGCATGTAATTATTACAAATAATATTTCCTTCAGTAAGCTATCGGTTTATACCCTTGTCCTTAAAAAGTTTACTTTGCTGAGTCAGTCCAGAAAAAGTAAGAAAAATAACGTTAGTTACAGTCACTAAACCAAGGAAGCATAGCCATCAAAGAGATGACAACAAACTGCATCCAGAGCTGGAACCAGGACAGATAGTCATTTTATTTTTACGATTACCATCAGGGAATCTTAACGAAAAACAGTCATTCTATTGTTTATTTCAATGGTCTTTAATATCCTATTTCTGATTGTTCCTTAGCATTACAGTTTTAGTATTGCCCCAGGCTTCTGTCCATAGGATCAGAGCCAATAATAATATTAGCCACATTAACGATGTAAGGATTTTCAAGTTGCTGTGGAGCGATTTAAATCTAAAAGAAAATCATCTACTGGGTTCTCCAAAAACCGATGCTTATTGTTATTGTACCGAACAAGGCTAATATTAATAAATACATGCCAATTTCCTTTAGTTACATTGCTGCTGAAACAAATCTTGTGCTTTTTATTCAATTTCAATATCAGCTAACAACATCTTATTTCTGACCTTTATCCTAATCTTGCTTGTCATTTAATGTAAAATGCACAGCTATTACAGAAAACATGCCAAAAGCCACTAGTAGATTTTGACAAGCAGTTTTAGTGATTAAATAGAAATGTCAAGACAGCAGTTTAATTCTTCCTTTTTTAATAAAATGACAAACTTACCACTAACGAAGGATTATACAAATATGTTACATGCTCCAGAGATAATATGGAGAGAAATATGTTTCCAGAGGGTTGCAAATGTTTATGATATGTTCCACAAGCGTTAAAAAGTTGTACACAAATCATCGTACACATTTGTGTACAGTATGATCCAACGCTTAGTTTATGCATGTGGATCACACTGTATGCATTTGCAACGTTTTTGAGACATATTTCTCTCCATAAAATACGAGAAAAAATTGCTAGTGCAGTTCACAAATAGTGTTTTCAGTGGGAGAGATTTCAACTACTTTCATATCAACTACTTCATTTACAAAAAGTCAATATATCACTGTAAAGAAAAGGTGAAAACTTAATTAGCATGTCATGGATCCCTTAAATACTAATAAATACAATGTTTATTTAAATATTTTACCTTGCAATACTGTTATCTTTTGACTATAAGCATAAAAGTCGCCTCGAAATACAAAAGATGGCATACAAAGTTAAATGTAGGGTTAAATTAACTTTAAGCCTTGGCCTGACATCCCTTTGGTCTAGCCTGGGGAAAATTCAAATTGACCGCTGGCTGTGCTGAGGTGAGCGACAAACAACAATGTCACACAACTACCTGAGCTATGTCCTTCCCCAAAGCAAAAGTTGGTGAAGTACAGCTCTTGCACGTCTTTCGTCTAATATGTTGTGTGTTCCACATCTACAGTGAGTCCATTTGCAGTGACATTTGTGTTTCATCCTATCAAAGATGTAGAAATCTGTTTTGTCAGTTCACCTGACAGATATGCTTGTGAGTGTCTCCTGCATAAAACAAACAAACAACAAAAAATGAAAAGCAACAACTTCAGTTATAATACTTGTGTATTAAGACAAACTTGGTATATGTCAGCTTTTTTTTCCTAGAACAGCATCTATGAACATGGGATTTTTGCATTGCATGTAATATCTGATATACACTGAAAAATTGCTTAACACTGCATGTAATGTATCATTTAGTGTTCAGCCTGTGAACAAAATATTCACAATGAGTGTCATAATTAATAGATGACTTCTTGATTAAAACAAGTTGGATGTGTTTGGCTGAACTATTGATGGACTCTACTACATATGATATAGCACAAGGTTCAGCTTGTAAGTAAATGATGCGTTTCTGACTCCATAATTTTATTCTCGGGCTCGGCTTGACTACCATTGCGTAATTCAAAACTTAATTGTTTTTTTTACTGGGTTTTGATGCAGACCTTCAGTTCATCCACTATTTTGATATTAGACATTTTAGCTCATTTCTCTCTAAGGCCACCATCCCTGTAAAACAACTTTCTTTTAATTGGCTCCCTTTTGTAAAGAGAGAATTTGAACACCAAATGGGACACTGCACATAGCCAGAGCTTTCTGGATGAGATGACCATGTTAGGAATATCTTGATAGACATGGTAGAAAGTGTAGAACAAACCCCTGATTAGAAACAGAGTTTTTACTGTGTTCTAAAACCTGAGCTAGTCTCTCAGAAAGAACACTTTATAACAGCCCTTGGACATTCACCACTGCATAATAGTTCCCTTTTCAACATTAGGGTCATGGCTACATGTTGCAATACAAAAATAAAATAAAATAGAATAAAAACACATTTGATTCTATACAGAGTGATAACACAATGACTACTGAAGCATGTAATTTCAGTTCATATGTGGGTGTCTTCAGATAGACAGCCAGCAGCCAGTGTTTATATTCACACACTCAATTTACAACTACTCGCTGTGTTGGCACTGGAGGGAAAATATAAAAGTCGTCTTAGGAGGACCCCAAAGGTTTTTTTTTTTTAAATTCATCAGAACTTTGTTTGCTTCATTATTTCACAGCAACTTCTAAGACCTGGCAGCAATTGCAGCAGACATAAGACCTATATGGAGTTGGCAGATAATTCTGTGATTTGACACACTGCTCTGCAGTCCCAGGGACATTTTGTGCTGTAACGTGGTCAAGGTTTAGCTGATAAGACGTGAGTGGATGTCATAACCAGACATCACTCAGTCTTACATGGCATTTGCTGCACGTTCCTGCAACCTGCAGGTGGTGTTTGTGGATAATCACAAAGGTTACGATTTTTTCTTTTAAGGTTGTTAGCTAATTACTAGGGGTGCAATAATACATGTATCAGTATTGAACCATTCGATACAGTGCTTTCGGTTCGGTACGCATATGTATCGAACAATACAAAATTTTTAATTTATTTTATCAACTTTTCTTCTGACGATGCTGTCTGTGTTGAGAGCTTAGTGTATCTGCGTTCGACTACTCCGCCTAGGCTGCACTGTCGTGCACAGATCCACTGAGCGCAGCGCAAGCTAGCGAGACAGAAGCTAAGCTCGTTGCAACATGGCAACCGTGAATTTTGTGAATTGTTCCACCCCTACTAATTACAGTGAACAAGTTAAACTGTACATAAGAAGTCCACCTAGATCCACCTAAGAGTAGGAAATCTTTTGGTAAATGGTTCTTTACTACTTTTAAATTTAAAATGTAGCACACATATTTTTTTATCCCCAATCATAGCTGTAAGAGCAGAATACCATGTGCTTGATGGACCAAAATCTCTTATTGTCTTTTAATCGAGGCATTAGTTCTAAGCGGGACTATTGTAATTTGTTGTTGTCAGTTGTCCTAAAAACTCCCTGAAAAGCCTTCTGTTAACCATAACTTTACACAAGCATCACCTGCATTTGGATGATTGTCCCTGAAAACCTAATATAAAATCTCCATTTGCATATAGAGGTACTTTATTAAACATAATTTGATGCACATTAGAAGCAGTTAAATCAAATAAATGTGGAGTAAATTACTAACTATACAAAACCTTTACTCATTAATGAGTAAAAGTTGGAACAAGAGGCTAGTCGGTTTGGCCTCGGTCACCAGTGAAAGCATATTATTTGTTAATTTCAGCACAGGATAACAAATTGTTAGGAAATTCTAACAGAGGTTCTACTCTGTTCTACTATCCACAAGTTACCCAGGCATTGTTAGGGTCCTGCAGCAGAAGCAGTGTTGGTTTAGTCTGTATTTATCATGCTACGATGTTGGGGAAAAGGCAAATGTCATGAAGCTCTCCTATATCACAGTGCTGTGACACAAAACTCATTTAAAAATAGCTTAACACCAACGAAATATAACAAAATAATAAAAAAAGGTTCATAGATTTTTCATATATTTTCAGCTAACAATTATGATGTGCTAAGAACAAAGTATGATTTGATTTGAATGATGATTTATTGTTACTGTATGTTTGTTCTGTTTTACAATGTAGTTTGAAGCAAGACACCCTTTTATCATTGATGCAGTAAGTTTGGAGCAAGGGGCTAAGGAAAGCATTGTCAATACAATGACCTAGCCAACAACTGAAAATGACGGCATCTGTGTAAGGTGGGTGTTTTGTGGTGTGTGGTATTTTTTATATGAGAGAGGAACACTGATCAGGCTGGTGGGTTCTTTCATTCATTTAAGCAGTGAAGTAAAGAGGCTCATTAGTGGGGCAATTTTAACAACAGAATGATGGTGCCTGTGTTTTAATGATGATGCTGTAATAGTATGATGGAAAAGAATATTATCTAAAGATTATCTGAAGCTATCACAATCACCGTAACACATTTTGTTCAAATTACCTGAAGTAGATATGTCACAATGTGATATAAACAACAATATACAATCAGTAGTACGGTATTAAGAAAAATACTAAACATAAATTTGGCTCCTCATATTTATAATAATGATACATTTTTTTTTAGGTAAAGTATTGAATTGTGTATCTTCTTTCTGGATACATTATGTGGGAAAATGTTTTGTTTGATGCAGCTTTAGTTATTTTTCCATACTGATCATCCATCCATCCATCCATCCATTCGCTTCCGCTTATCCTTTTCAGGGTCGCGGGGGGTGCTGGAGCCTATCCCAGCTGTCATAGGGCGAGAGGCAGGGTACACCCTGGACAGGTCGCCAGTCTGTCGCAGGGCCTCCATACTGATCAATTTAAAAAAAAATATTTTTGATATTATTTAATATTTAATATATTTATAAATATTTTTAATATGTTTTAATATAGTCTGTGTAACACGACAAAGAATGCAATGATACATGCTGTAAATACGCCCTCCTGTACAACTAAACAAAGAAAAGCTATTATCCTTCTCCATCCCATCACTATCTGGAAAAAAATGCTATAACTGTAGTAAACTTTTCAGTCAGCACTCCTCGACATCAATCACTCAGTGAAAAATGCTTCAAAAATAGTCACTGCTATTAATGTATTCTACATTATGAGAACAGTCCCACCTCCCACCAGACTTAAAGACAGGCAGGCTGATAAATGTGTCTGCCACTTCCCAGAAAAAAAAAAGGTTAGGCTATATTTTGAAAACACAGTAATATCATAGTAATGCCAATTTTACATTAATGTTTACCAAAAAGAAAAAAAGTAAGAAAAAAGCTGAAAATATCTTTACTGCTGGTGTCTTTTATGTCTGAACCCATTGAAAAACAACAGATTCATTGTGAACTATGTAGAACTATTTTGACCACTGTGGTACCAAGGCCAAAGACTTGTAATTCTCCAATTTAAACTTAGCATTACACACCTTATACAGATAGCCATTGTTTAAATGTTCATTTATTTGCGTTGTCTTATCTTGTTTGAGTGCAAATTTTAAGACCTCAGAGGTCAATACAGGTTTCCATCTGAACACAGTTATTTGAAAGATTGACCAAAAGATTACTTTGAATGCGGACTATAGCCTTCACATCCCTTCAAAAACCAAAACGGTACCTGCATTTTCTGTTCCCTTTTCTTCCTTGGTTGTTCTCAGGGACCAAGCAGTAAGGGATAGAGGACACAAGTGTTTAACTCAAAAATATGGAGTTTTATTGACCCAAAATATGAAAGATAAGTACCAAAGCCAAAAATTTAAACAGGCAGACCAATAAAAGAGGTGGAATTCAATAAACTAAGCTCAAAATAACAAGTAACACAGCCTCAAACAAATGTAAGCCAAACTGACCTGCTGAAATGACACATAAGGGAAGTTAAGTACTAGCTTAGCTAAACCACATAACACACAAGGGGAAAACAAAAGGGCTGCCATAACAGCTAACAATTAAACAAACTCCAAAACCCACCAGGCAATGAAGCATGTGGTTCAGTCCAATGAGGCTGTCAGCAATACTTCAGATCCCCCAGCCCTTTGCCACACCTTTTGCCAACCAGGAAGGAGAAGCCAAACCCCCAGGTAATTCAAAAAAAGAAAGGGGTGTCCAACTCCAGGCCTCAAGGGCCAGTGTCCTACAGGTTTTTAGATGTGTCCTTGATTCAACACAGCTCATTTAAATGTCTCAATTCCCTCCTCAACATCTCTCGAAGTTCTCTAGAGGCCTGGTAATGAACTAATCATTTGATTCAGGTGTATTGACCCAGGGTGATATTTAAAAACTGCAGGACACCGGCTCTTGAGGCCTGGAGTTGGACACCACTGTATTAATATAACATAAAACAGAACTTTGACCTTGCAGTGTTGATATGTGTGAACTCCATATAGACATTGTAAGGTGTGACGGAAAAAAAGAAATCAATATATTGGACAAAAAGTAAAATATACGTAAAGTAGTGACTGTAAAGTAAAATTAAGTGATGCAAACTAGTGGCGAGGTGTGGATCTTACCATGTGTGGCTTGCCATCACAGTTTTCCAAAAAAAAAAAAGGTAAGTAGCTTGTAAATGGTCTGTATTTTTATAGCGCTTTACTTGGTCCTAAGGACCCCAAAGCACTTTACACAATACACAATCATCCACCCATTCACACATACATTCACACACTGGTGATGGCAAGCTACACTATAGCCACAGCCACCCTGGGGCGCACTGACAGAGGCGAGGCTGCTGGGCACTGGCACCACCGGCCCCTCTGACCACCACCAGCAGGCAACAGGTGAAGTGTCTTGCCCAAGGACACAACGACCGAGACGGTTGGAGCCGGGGCTCGAACCGGCAACCTTCCGATTACAAGATGAACGCCCAACTCTTGAGCCATGATCGGCCCCCTTGTTTTGGTGAAGCCTAATTTACGGTTTCCACATTTGTTTTTGCCGTGAACCAACTCTATGAGCCCACCATTGAAACTGGCACCTGGTTGCCACAAAAAAAATCAGCACAGGGATAGGAGTAGAAGGAATCAAAAGAAGAAGCAAAGTAGCCAGAGTTTCTTTTTTTTTCAAGTTTTTACTTCTTCCAGAAAATCTCATCTTTTCAAGCTGCTTCTGCTTCTCCCTCTGTATAATCTGGGAATCTCTGAGCCCATGTACTAATACATAATTGAAATATAATCATAAAGATGATACGCTTATGTCTTGAAACTAGTCACACCATGTGTGCCAGGTTACAGAAACTGGACAACAACCAGAAATGACACGAAAAATGCTTCAGGAGTTATGTTAATGACTAGTAATATTAGTTTTGGTGCTGTTTGTGAATGTAGCAGCAGCAGCACACACAACTAGAAGTGAGACTGATCCCTAGCAAAATGTGTTGCTCTCTTGGTGCATATGCAGTATTCCATGCTCATCCACAGTGTATATGTAGAAAATAATGAAAAATTTAACTTTTGTAATGTAATTGTAAAAGGCAAACTTTAACTCTATATTCATTATATGTAAAGTGAAATACTTTGAGCTTTGTTTTGTTTAAATTTGGGTAATTATGGCTTAAAGCTCATCAAAACATCTGAAACTTTGTTAATTTATACACTCTGTATACACTCCTTTATTATGAAATAACTGAATCAATGCTATCAGTACTATTCAGAATTTTTAAGTAATGCAATATTGGACTGTGATGTTGTCTTGGACTTCCTTGCATCCTCTGTATTTTTTAAAGACATCTTACCCCAGAGATATGTCATTTGTCAAGTTCATGCGTTGGCCTTTTCATATTATTCTTAATTCATATTTTTCCTAATACTATTACAAATGTAGTCATTGCCAGAGTCTTTCACACCAGCACTGAAAGGTCTTTTGAACTAATAGAATTAAGGGAACAAGTTTATTGATGAAAATCGAGGCAGGTGTCATGTCCTTTTGCTTTAGTAATGACTGCAGTCTGATTTGTAAAACTGAAAGGAGGCATTCAGACCATCCATGCCAAAGAAAAATGAGACATCTACAGTTCAGCAGACTTGGCCTGACACATGTCTGTGCCTGTCTCCTTAATGTAACACATTCTCACTCCCATCTCATATCATACTGATGCTTGGTCAGGACCCAACTGCGTGACACGCATGGGGCATCACTTTTCAACTGGTTAGTGCTTCAGAATAGGAGAATAGAGCTTGCTGGATCTGGAACTACATTTTTTTCAGTTTTTCTTTAATTTTCTTTTCCCAAAAATACAGCAAGAAAAGGAAAAAAAACACTTGTCAACTATGTCATGTGGATTCAGTCACCAGCTCTCCTCCATATCAAAAGGAAAGTTCTCATTTTCCAGACATCTTGGAAAGAACCTTTAGTTGTAATGAAGACATACGGAGAGACATTTGCCTCAAAAGTGTTGCAAATGTGTTCAATATGATCTACAAGCGTAAACAAAAATTTAATCCACAGATCATGTCGCATGCACATGTGGGATTTTGAGAAAAATTTAAAGCTGCCAGCTTTAAAAACAAAACACAAATGCATGTATACACAGTTTTACACTGTAATTAAAAGCAGCGTAATTTTTTGGATTTGAGCAGAGCTGGCAGACGGAAATCGGGCTCAAAACCTCAAGTGGGGATGCAGGGTGATCCGTGCGTATGAGGCGATTTGTTTACAAGTATTGTAAGTGAGTGAGCGAGATGTACATGTGGTTTGAGACATTAGTACCCACAGAAAGGTTTTCAAACCGTAGAACAATCAGATTTGTGAGCTGAACTTAATAAATTGTGTGTAACTAATCAGTATATATTCAGGTTTCGAGGTATTTAACATTTGTTAAACAGTTTCACGTGTGATCAAATTGCTGTATATTTGTGTGTGGATTGAAGCACGTGCTTGTGAATCCTCAAAAGTTACATACAAATCTCTGTACACATTTGTAAATCTTAGCTTACACTTGTGGATGATATTGTATACATTTGCAACACTTTTGAGGCAAAATTCTTTCTATAAATCCCACCCTGACAGTGGGTTGCTGTGATGTTGCTGAGTTCCTCATCCATGAGCTAGTTAAAGGTCCTTTGTTGAAGCAGGTGCCTATTACAACATTTTCCACCTCCATGTGGAGAAACAATTCTCAATATCTTTGAGGAAAGGATAGTAGACTCAGGGTCTAGTGGGTGGTTAATTGTGCGCTATTGTCCAACCATCGAGCATGGTGACACCTGACTGTGTCCCTCACAATAACACAGGTCATGGCAACTGCTCTAGTCTTGATGAATCCAGAGTTAACTCATCAAGGAATACTACAAGCTCTGTGTTTAGCCACACGACCTTCTGATAAAACAACATACTGGCCCCATGTTGTCGTGGTACTTCGATTGTAGCCCCAGATATTTCTGTGAGCATCGCATTTTTCTCGGTTTGCTTTACTACTGCCCTGTCTCTGTGTACATTTGAAAATTCTGCATATTTTTGCAGTCGTTTTTGAATTTTGTGTCTAGAGTTTTGAAGAACGGCATCCTGGTTTATACTAAACTAGTGCCAAAATGGATTTGGTGGTGGAACACTAGAGTCTGTGTCCCATTTTTATATGAAAATCTTTAACCCTTCATACAACCCATTGATTTTTACAATCTATTTTGAAACAGTAATGGCAAAACAAACAAAGAAAGAAAAAAGATAAATAGAAATCTATTCTAATTCAGGGCTGGACAATCAAATAAAAAGGGGAAGTCATTCTTCTGCACAATAGATGATATTACAATATATTCAGTCTCTCCCCCGCTGTCTCTCTGATTTCCAACCCTCTGTGGAGACTTTGGTTTTTAAATCTCTGTTCCAGATATTTAACTTTTATTGGCAATCCTCTGATAGGCTCGATGTAAGCACATTTTAAAAGTCTGATGTAATGTCTTTTCCTTTTAACAGTCCTTTGACATAATTATTTCAACAAGTGATTGCAGGGGTTTAGTAGGATAATCATGTTGTTATGCTTTGACAAACCTGTTACTGTTAAAGATGGCTTAGAATTCATTCTTCACACAGTTCAGTGTTTGCTTCTGTTTTTTTTCCTGAGCAAAGTGACAAAACATATACAGGAACAGTGATGAAAGAACAAGGAACACTGAACTATGGAGTAGTGTCTCTTTTAGATTAGCTTACTGACGATGTGGCTATACGTGCCATGGTCTTCCTCGTCCTCTCAGGTGCTGACCTGCATTCGCTTTGTTTTTCTTCTGCCTGTAGGGGTGGCTGCCCTAGATTCCACTGACACACCTGATGTTCATCTATAATCACTAACAGTATATAGCCCCAGTTATCCTGCCCAGTCCTTGCTGAATTGCTAAGCAACACCGTCTGAGTTTACTCTGGCGTGCCTGCCTGCCTGGCTTCTGGGGAAACATAGCTGTCATACTGTTTCTAACATAGAAATACTCATCAAAGTTCAAATCTGTGAAGTCAGTTAATCTCCTACTTCCTTGCCAAAAAAAGACTGTGAAAACCTGTTAATAAACCCGTGAAGACTGCATCAACTTACCTGAACCCTGTAACCTGTGAAAACAAGAAACCTTTACCTGCTTGTCAACCTTGGAGTAACTCATCCTGTGAAGAAACACAGACTTGAGATTCTTTGCTTCTAAATAAATCTCCTCTTTGAATAACTGCAAATAGTCACCTATTGTTTGCTTAATGGTATTCATTAAAATCTTTGAACTGTTTTCCACTGGACCCTGGCAATTAGTTTTTTTGAACAAACTGTGACAGTGTGTTAAATGTGTTGCAAGCGTTCCTGACAGTGTTTTTGGCAGGTTTTTAAATAAAGATTGTTGTTGTTGTTGTTATTATTGCTTTAGTCAGCAGGTGCTCAGCTTTTAAGATGGGCAGTGAGTGTGATAGTGCTGATTCTTTGACAATAATGCTTAAACAAAAGATTGATATTGAGTTACAGGAAATTATTTTTAGGTGCTTTAATGAAAAACCAAATTCCACTGTGATCTGTAGATCTTTTTCTTTTAAATTACTGAATACCATGCCTCTAGAAAGGTTGCTTTTTCATATTTCTCCCAGTTATTTCCAATTACCTAATTATTACTTTGTTAGACTCATAAGCATGCAAACAGTCATTAGTTTGTATATGTGTAATATGGTTAGCAATAATTCCCATAGAGTAGACTGTGACTGTTTTGAGACTGCACACATGTACCTAATCCTGGTTTCTTCCTTCTAATCTACTTTCTTTGTAAAGACCACTGTGATCAATGGTTTGTTTATTTGCCTGTGTAATAAGCAAATTATGCTAAGCGGGAAAAGTCACCTCTAGCATTAACCTGCTTGCATTTTAATCAATGACTTAAGTGATTTCTATCAGGATGCCACAGGCAATGAGGTGATAGAGCCAGTTACAGAATAGAATCTGTCCTTTTAAATGTCAAAGAGATTTAGTTCTCTTCTTTAGTGGTTCTGCTAGAAAAAGCTATTTCTCCCAAAGTCACTGATCCAAGCAGCATTCATCATACTGTATTTGGAATTAATGGCCTCATTTATTACATCCAGTGCAATTCTGATAAAATTATAGTATTGACTTCAAACTTTGTTTTGATTGAGTCAGTTGTGCTTCATCAGATTACTCTTTAATTCTAATTAGTGAAGCACTACTAGCCATCAGTCGGTAGTAAGGCAAATTAGAAAAGGTCATATTACCTATTCTAATTATTCCAACCAGTTTACTTCACTGTGTGCAATTGCCAGGTGATAAAGATACTGATATTCTACTGAAAAAAGATTCCATGTATTTCATTGTACTTAGTAGTTTGTTTGTTTACAAAAATGCTAGTTAAAATTGTATTTTATGGTTTAAGACTATGTTCTTTATGTCTAATTCTTTACAGTTCTCAGTCACTAATCCAGATTTGTCAGTAAGAATTGCTTAAGAAAAATCATACAATTGTACTTATTTGCTAACTACTCTGTTATAGCGATGGGAATTCCTGCACTTTTTAGAGAACCGGCTCTTTCGGCTCGGCTCATTAAAAAGAGCTGACTCTTTAGGCTTCCAACCGGCTCTTCAGGTTGTTTTTTTGCTTTATTTAATTTATTATCGAAAACAATATAAAATTATGCACAAAAGGAATTACTAATGTAAAAAAAGTGGTTTTATTTATATACATTTATATATAAATATATATGGGGTCCCCTAGAGACAGAAAAATCACTTCTTGCAAGAATCAGCTTTTAATGTGTAGGAGTATATGGGACAACTGGCAGAAAATGTCACACGATAAAGAAAGAAAACTTACAGTAAATGTATTGGTTTTATGCATTTTAATTATTATATATGAAACTGACACCTTCACTTCTGGAGGGAATCAAAAAGTCCCCCATCTCATTTGTTTTCAGCCTCAAGATCCTGCTGCATGATATTCTCTTAAATCTCAAAAAAAGAAAGGAGAAGTGTTTTTTCCTCCTGCTGGCAGCAGTGTTGGTCAAGTTACTTGAAAAAAGTAATCAGTAACTAATTACTGATTACCTCCCAAAAAAAGTAATCCCTTTACTTTTCTGATTACTTATTTTCATGGGTAATTAGTTGCTTAGTTACTTTTTAAAACACGATTTATCCCCTAAATAGGTAATAAAGCAATAGATCTTTCAGCCCAATTCTACTTTTTCTGCATAACCCATTATATAAAATGTAATCAAATGAAAAAGTGTCTTTTTTAAAACTTGTTTTATTAGTTTCAATCTTTTAACTTTATGCATCAAGCAAACATTAAATTATATGCAACATTCTCTGACTGGAAGAAATTTGTTTAACATGTAAACCTATTTTCTGCACATTCCAGCACATAAAATAAAATCGTTTTTTGTGTTTACACTCACTCTTTCAAATAGATGCAAGTAAAACACAGCAGAAAATAAGTAAAATCAAAGACTCAGCGGTCCTGTTGCTCTATTTTCACCTGTATAGCAGGAGTGCGGCAGGCGGGGGTTTGCCCTGGTGCAGGTGTGCCACAGAGGTCAGTGGAAGAATACGTCAGTTTCTCTGTGAATTTCACATTCCAGCGACAGCGTAATTGGTGCTTGCTCGGACGTTTAGGGGGTTTACTGTTGTAAAAAGAAGTTTTCTTCCTACACAATGAGCAGCGGACGCTAATGTTTTTGTCACTTTTTACGAAATCAAACTCAAAGTAAGGTCAGTACTTCCACGCTTTAAACGCTGCACGCTCATACTCTCTCCCGCACT
>NW_005187412.1:1515538-1517652 GCF_000239375.1 Pundamilia nyererei | reverse complement strand
TTTACTCGTTACTTGAAAAAAGTAATCGGATTACAGTAACTCGTTACTTTCATCTCTGGCTGGCAGAAATTGCAATTAAGCCTATGTGTAGCTCTGTGTTTTTTTTTTTTTTTTTTTACAGTTGAAATTCCATTCAATTTCAAGCACCCAAGCAAAGTCTACAAAAACACACTGACCTCAAATGCTAGAAAACAAGGTTATTATAAATGTTCTCATGTAATAGTGTCAAACACACTTGGAAGGTGGAATATTTGGTATAAACATATTAAATGAAACTGGGTGAAATTAATACTGATTTTAGACAAGGTTGTGTGACTCTTCAGGCTTCCTGCAACTGATTTCATCTAATACAGTATTGTGGCGAGCTCAGAAAAGGAGGAGACAGAGGTAACGTCTGGTCTTGCTTCCCGCAGAGTTAGCCAGGGAGCACAGCTGTTTATTATCATTCATCAGACGAACACACAACGCTAACACACCCGCTCGGCGCAGCTCTAGCGTAACAACAACAAACACTCTCTCCACCCAGAAACACACAGTCGCAGAGAGAGAGCGTCACCTGTAACCATGGCAACATAATGCTGCCGTCAGGACATAGCTGTCAAAACAAAACCCCAAACAGCCCTGACCCGCTACATAGCCCCCACCTAAGGGGTCAGTCGTCCCCGACAACCCCATTACCCAACACAAAGTCCTGCAAATGTCCATGTGTCTTCTTTCAGCGCACCAACCGATCTCGATCGGTGGGGGAAGAGTCACTCGGATCAGAACATGGGGTGCCACCAGCATCCCCTGCCTCGGCGGCTGCTGGAGCGAGTGGTCGGTATGGTGAGAGTCTGTCCTGGTGCAACACGACCATGTGCCCCCGGGCCCGGCATGCGGACCTGGTACACCACGTCTGTTAGCCGCTCCACGACCTCCACCGGCCCTTGCCAGTGACTGCAGAGCTTGGGGGATGCTCCTCTCTTGCAAACCGGGTAGTACACCCAAACCTTTTCGCCAGGCACGAAAGCTCCCCCTCAGCACCTGGTGTCGCAGGCTCCTTTCAGTCTAACTCCGGTGCTGGCCTGGGCCTGGCGGGTGTAGTCATGAACCACCCACGACTGCTCCCTCCACCTCCTGTAGCAGTTCATGGCCACCAACACGCGCCAGTTCCCTGCCTTGGTGACGGGGAAAGGCCCTAGGATGTCTACTCCCACTGTCTCCATCGGCGCCCCCACCTGGTGCTGCTGCAGGGGGGCAGTGGAGCGTTGAGTGGGGCCCTTCCGTCCCGTGCAGGTGTCACAGCAGTGCACATGAAGTTCCACATCCTGTCGACAACCAGGCCAGTTCAACCGAGCCATGGACAAGCTCGAGCATCTGCTACTGCAGCGACCGAGGCACCAACAGCTGCAGGAGACCCTTGCCCTGACCGGGGGCCCGCCATCTCCGGTATAGAAGGCCATCGTGGGCCTTCACTTCGGCCCCCTGTCCTGACACCCCTGTCCAGCCTGGGCGTCATGCCGCCTCCAGCCAGGCCCCCACCTGAGCCAACGTCGCATCAGCCTCCTGCTCCTGCTTCAGCGAAAGGCAGAGCCGGTGTCGATGGTGTGCTGGACCAGCCGCGTCTGCCTGCAGTCTTCGTCACTAGCGGCAATGATGTCCACATTCTCGTCCGCTGGTCAATGGTGAGACCTACGCTGCTGCGCTGCCACAGGTCATCAGCAGCTTGGGTTGTCTCGGTCGAGGGAGGTTTGTTGGGCCTAGAGGCTGGGGCTGAGGCGAGTAGAGATGGTCCAGGGCCATCGGCATCCAAAGTCTGTTGAGTGGCAGCTGCCTGAATCCTGGCTTGTCGGTCTCTGGTCCCCTCCGTTCCCTTGTTTTGACTGCACTGGAGGGCCAGAGTAGAGCAGGGCAATATGACCAAAATATTTATCACGATATACATTTGCGATAACGACATAACTGACGATATAATTGACACTAGACAAAATACTTTACAACTCCACAACTTTATTAGTGCAAAAAAACCCCATCAATGTATTTTCACTTAAACAAGCAGCGGTTTTTTTATGTTTAAAGTTATATAAAAATTTAACAGTGCAAATGCAAATTCCTTGCTGACAGTTTAACCAAAA
>NW_005187412.1:1513666-1514674 GCF_000239375.1 Pundamilia nyererei | reverse complement strand
AGAGAGAGATGTTATGCATCCTGCACCATAGTTCAAGCATTCATGGGGAAAAATACATAAAGAAAATTGTGTTTTTACACAAGGGATGTTAATGTCATACATCAAACTCATAAAGTCCTCAATAAAAATCAAATACACAACCGCATTACATCAATAATAACAGTGCTTTAATTTTACAATGATGAAAAACAATTATACCTAAACAGCTCATCAATATTCAATTATCAGTTTCTGCTATTAATCTAGGTCGAGTTTCAGAATGAAATTCCAGTGACAAATCTTATTTGTTCCTTACAACATTACTACTTTTTTTTTTAATGTAGGGAAGTCAGACACACTACATTTCAGCTTCAGCAAAGCCTCTCGGAATTTACTGTTCATTACATTACATGAGTTGTACTGAGTTGTCTGATAGAGTTTAACTATATGTTGTCAGACTATAGATCTATGTCAGCTAATTTAAATGTTTTTGTGTCTGTTATTTTTTTGTTTTATTTAATTTGAAAGGTTATGAAGAGGAGGCCCCTTTGGAAAAATCTGAGTGGACTCCCAGAATGGCTAAGATGGGGAGGGGTATGATAGACTGCAAATCTAAATATGGTCCGATCCTGCTACTTAATGTCATGTGGAGACTGAAGAAAATCCCAGGAATGAATCTGAAAAACGAGAATGGTTTTCACTGTGTTTAGCACATTTGCATTCCCAAGGCACAAGCACACGGTTCTTAGACAGAGTGCTCTGTCTGCCGCCATGGTGTAACATTGTCAAGGAAATGCATTTTTAGTGTTGAGTATAATTCATTAAGAACTGGTTTATACAATCTGACAGTGATACATACTTTAAACCTTAAGTACAGATCTGAAACAACCAAAACTGACCAGCTTTTTACAGTTTGTGACAAAAACTGTGTAAACCATATATTTTCAGAATTCATATATATATATACATACATACGTATATATGTGTATATATATACGTATACATGTGTATATATATACGTATATATGT
>NW_005187412.1:1509057-1511859 GCF_000239375.1 Pundamilia nyererei | reverse complement strand
CTCCAACCTTTTTTGCGCCACGGACGGTTTATGCCCGACAATATTTTCACGGACCGGCCTTTAAGGTGTCGCGGATAAATGAGGGAGGGGCTAATAATCGGCTCAGTCATTTTTAATGATCGTTGAAAGCCCAGATCGTAATCGTGATTAAAATTCGATTAATTGAGCAGCCCTAATGTCACCTGCCTTAAATCTATTTGAATATCTGTAAACGTATGTTAAAATGCAATGCAAAGCAGCTTAACCTCTCCAGCAAAAAGTGGCTAAAAATTTCATCTCATTGACATACTTGTGAAAGATTGGTATCATCCATTCCCAGAAGGATCAAATATGTTGTCAGAAATCAAAGCATGCATCTCAGCAAAGTAAGGATTCACTCAGTGTTATTAAAGTTGTTCGACAGTGCATTCTAATGTAGTTATATCAAACGCAAACATGTAGTCGTGTTTTCTCGTATATTAATAAAGTACATTGGAAATAACTATCACTTATCGATTCAATTTTCATTGGCCCCACTTTGAGAGTCACCACCATCGCTAAGCAGCGATTACTCTGTAAAATGATCTGAAACACATGGTCTCATAATTACCATTTAGCAACACAAACTTACAGGCTACAGCCCCACACACCAAATCCCTATCCTAATAAGGACACACGTGATCGTTCTCTTAGTATTTAGATATGAACACAAAGCTAACAGCACAAGTCAATGATGACACCAGCACAAACACAGTTTAAAGTGATCGCCACAAGGATACTTTAGAAACATGAACAGGTAAAAATGGAGCTGCGGCCTTCAGTTTGTTAACTGTAAAAGTTCAGCAGTGGCTGATTTCACCACAAATGATGGCTCACTTCAACATTTACTGAGCACTTAACTTTAACATCACTCTGGGCTCTTGACTTAGCATTAGCATGCTATCTGTGCAGGTACAAGTTGCGTTAACAGTGTAATGTTAACTATGTAAAGCACTTTGTGCTACATTTTTTCTGTATGAAAAGTGCTTTATAAATAAAGATTGATTGATTGATTAATGCAGTTGTTTCTGTCCTGGAGCAGTCTTTACTTTACCACCACGCTCTCAGCTTTTTGTGCAATAAAAATAAATAATGTCCATATCCACACTGCACACTGTGGCACTATTTTCCTCCTCTGACACATGAACTGAAATCAGCTAATCGTACCGGGAGCGCAAGAATCGATAAGCGGGATCGATAGGCAGGCAGACTAACGATTCCAGGGAATTGGACTGCTGGGAACCGGTTGTGTACAAGAACCGGTTCTCGATTCCCATTCCTAAGTGAGACTCAGCAAAAAAAAAGAAAAAGAAAAAAAGAAAACAAATTTATAAGATAAATAGTTATAGACATATTCTTCCACATGTATGAACACATAGGGCAGACAGTCACTCTGCCTCAGTGCACCTTTTTTCACTCAATGAAATTCAATTATGAAAAGAAAATGTTGAATCATCACAATTACTCAATGGATATAAAAATGAGATGCAAATAAGTGTGGTACTATGCATTTGAGGCATTTTGTCACACCATAATGGTATAATGCTGATAAGGAAAGCAAGGCCACAATAAATTTATTCGCACAGACAGAAATAGAGAAAATGACTGAAAACTATGAAGAGGTTCAATTGTAGTACATGGAAGCAAATGTGTACATAATATAGCCATAACGTAATATAAATATTGGAGGGGTAGTGAAAATAGCAGTAACAAAATTATTATATTGCAGTATTCCATTTGAGATTAGCTTGTAATGTGCTGATTTTATGTGTAATGGCTGTTTAATATAAAACACAAAGCCAGTATTTATGTTCAAGTAATCATTCAATTAATACGCTTTTACTCCCAGCATCTGCTGAGAATAAAAAAAATCTTTCTTTGGATAATGTAACAGCTCCATTCATGGCTTAAGTATACCATTAACACTGACTCCATCGTTTTTGGAAATGCCAGCCAGCATGTCTGTCTATTTCAACATGGCAAATTTGAACCATGACAATTCACACTGCTCTGTTTCACCCTGATCACTGTGCAGTCAAGATGCCAGAATCTTGTTAGCCAGTCAAAAGCCACCAAATCTTAGCCCTGATGCCTGCTTTGCCTCTACGAGACAAAATGTTCTATGGTGTGTGTCTGTCTGTAGCATCTGTCAGACCCACTGGTGGTGCCAAAGACTTATCTCCTGTTAGCTACAGTCATTTGCATATGTCCTTGCAGTTGTTTGGCATGAGCCCATAATGACAAGAGGGGGCAAGAAGACTTGTAAAAGAGCTGAGAAACGGTTATGACAGATCTTGTCCGATTTTCTCGTTGTGTTAATGCTGTTAAATATGGACAGTAGGCCTTATGTTGCAGAGCAGTTGCTTTATTTGTTGTGTGCATGAGTTACTGCTGTCTCTATGAAATTAAATGAAATCCTTCACTTGATAATAGTATAGTTTGATTGAGAGTGGATGGTTATGTCTGTGTCTTACAGCTGCAATGACAATGTATTTTTCGGTTGCCAGGTAGCTACCTGAGAGACAGTTGGATCATAATCTGGGGATTTCTGGGGACTTCTTGTGCTAAAAGTTTATTATTTTGTGTACAACATGAACATATAAATTAAGCTAGGAAACTAAATGTAACACAAGACTGGTTTTTATCAGTTTATCAATTTTAACTCACCTCACACCAAAATATTAAGAACACATTATCAAAGCATAATCAAAAAACATAAACTTCTCAGCTGTTTCTCTTTCCCTCTTTCTTTCTCCCCTTCTTTCCCCCAGTCAAGTCTGTCCC
>NW_005187412.1:1504572-1507874 GCF_000239375.1 Pundamilia nyererei | reverse complement strand
TTTCATCAGTCCATAAAACCTTAGAAAAACCAGTCTTGAGATATTTCTTGGCCCAGTCTTGACGTTTCAGCTTGTGTGTCTTGTTCAGTGGTGCTTTAAATTGTAAGGTTAAGACCCCTGACTTTCACCACAACAAACAAAGGACAAAAGGTCCTAAACATCATCTCCTAGTCAGTAAACATACATGAGACAACCCATATCATTGACCATGACTGTAGAGTTCGTTCTCCTGCATATACCTGCTTAGTTTTATGTCTGTATTTTCCATGGTTGTTAAGATATTGTGTTCGCAAAATCAGCTCTCCTACAAACATAGAAACACTTTCAATTGTAAAGTATACTGCCGTAAATGGCAGTGCCAGGCACCATGTGTCTCTGCAGCCGGCCCCCCCAAAACAAAACACTGACTTCCCTATCACAGGTAATGCAATTTCTAAATGCAAAAGTTCTATTGTTTTTTGAGTTTGAGATAGTATGACAAAAATTTTGTGTATGAACTTTATGATTTTTCTCTCTGGCACTACAAAAAATAATCAACTACCAACTACCACTGACATAAAAAATTTTTTTTTTCAATTTTATGAGTCTACCATAAAATACTTATTTCTGGAAAAATTAGCTCAAAAGAAAGGGAATACAAAAAGAACAATGTGTTGCATGCTCTTGGCTCAGTTCCTGTTTCACATCACATGTGCATTTCAGCAACAGGAAATCATTCACTAAGGGACACTTAGTTCTTTCTTGATGATTTAGAAAAAATTCCACATATCCCGTCTTTTCTTCTATTTGTTGTTAGCTTACATAAAATGAAAAGAAATGAGGAGGTGAACCTTTCAAAATGTTTGTGCTATAGACAATTTAAGTTGAAGATAAAAAAAATAATAGACTAATCAAATTTTGCAATTCACTTTATAATGTATAAAATGTGCAAAGGAGTTATAACTTTGAAGTCAGGACCAAGTAGCATAGGTTCAATTTAGGACAAAGCCATGAGTAAATCTGTGCTGTGTATTGTTTTGCAAACATTTATCAATAATTTCTCATTTGTCCTCATGGAGTTGTACACAAACTTTCATCTTCAGTGTACAAAGACTTCACAAAAAAACTACAAAGAGAAAAGGGTAATGGATACACATTACTTGTTACCCCCCAAAAAGGAACATATGATGGGGAAAGTAATTTGTTACACTACTTGTTAGATTACTTTTACTTTAATCCATAACAAGGCCTGCTCACACACTAGCACAAACCCCTACTGACACACAGAAGAGCTTTCTTCTATTTTTTTTCCAGTATTAACACAAAGCTGATGATATATTTAAAACAAGCCCCGAGAGAACTTTGCAGGTAGCAATGGAATAAATGGAGGCTACAGCCTCACTGTTCAGCAATGCTTTTGTTACCTGTTGAAGTTCCAACAAGGGTCACAGCTCTAACATCACTTGGGTTTCTTCACTTTTATCTTTGCATTTGCATGCTGTCTGTGCAGATATTTGCAAAGGGTCCATGCTTTGGCAGCAGTTGCTTCTGGCCTGTGAGTAGTTTTCACTTTAGTGTCATGTTCTACTCTCTTCAAGCACTAAAAATAAAATTATGTTTATTTTTCCAATTCTCACAAGTTAAAGACAACCCTTTCTCCTCCCTCCACACTAATTGAAGTCCACAGGGGGGAAAAAAGAGAAAAAAAAAACAGTTATGTTTGACAATTTTTTCTATCAGCTCATCATTCACATAACTGAAGACCCAAGGAACAACATAATTATGAATCAAATGAGACTGCTGATCTTTAGTACACTTAATCTTTACTTTACCTCTTTTTTCTCTAAGGAGAATAATGTGGAGATGCAGGATTGCAGTTTTACTCCACTACTGTGTTACTATTATATTACACCCAACATTGAAAACATCCACAATATCGCATTACATTTAGAAGTACTTGACTTACTTCATGGATATTGTAATAATGTGTTAATTATATAAAATTAACACATTATTAAATAATAATAAACCTCATCACCACCACTACAGCAGTGGAAGTTTGTGCTTGACCTAATTACAGTAATTGCAGAAATTTTGATATTTTTATACTATGGCCAGTTAAGTTGACATTAAACTTGAGGGTATAGTTTTCCTTTGGTGATTAAAAAAGTTGACTCACTGAACTGAGAGGCTTATCTTGTTACTGAGAAGTCTCAAGGTTAATTCTATTCCCAGTTTTTATTTAATGTAGAGATCCTTTTGTTTCTACCATGGCCCTTTACTCATTTCACATAGCAAGCCTGGGGTGACGCTTTCCACCTGACAAGGCCGTATTCAACATGTACACCATGGCCATCTGCGCTCAGTGGGAACAGACAATCAATCATTTCTTGTGGAAAGGTGAACGATGTCAAATTCCATGAAGTGACCTAGTCTGCAAAAAAGCATCAGCATCTCCCTTAAATTATTTGTACCTGTTGATTGATAATTCAACATATCTGCCACGGAAAAAGGTGTTTAGAATTAGAAGATTTTTCTTTAATTTTTCCAAAGACATTTTATGAGGATAAGCAAGAAATTTGCAATGCATTGGAGTGTTCCCATTCTCTCTAACATCCAGCATGATTTCTACCAGCTTCCACTGGCTGAGACAGAGGTGAAGGATAGGCTTTTTGTCACTTCTCAAGCTTCCACTGATTCAAGAAGAGCAGCTAATTGGACTGTAGCATATAGGAAAAAAAAACAAATAAGCAAAAAACAGGAGAGGACATGTCCAGTGTTGCCAACTTAGCGACTTAGTCGCTATATTTAGCGACTTTTTGTTAGAAAAAAAGTCGCTAAAAAAAAGATGTGAAAGCGCGTATTGCTTTTACTCTCAACAAGCAGCGGCTGCTGTAACACAGTCAGTTCTTCTTTTACTCTTATTTCGGGTCACTTTTGCCGGTCCAAGCCCGGGTAAAGGAGCAGGGTTGGAATTGTGACATTAAAAAAAAAACAATAATTGCTAAAAGAAATTTAATTTGTAGTTCTAAATAAACTCTAAATACATTTAGGACGTTTTTTATTCACTTTATGTCTCTTCCACGATGTTATTTCTCTCTCCAACAACATAAGTTACAATTAGATTAGCATGACCAAATATGCAAATTAGGCGATGACGTCACGGTGGCACGGTGGTTAGCACTGTTGCCGCACAGCAAGAAGGTCCTGAGTTCAATTCCAACATCAGGCCGGGGTCTTTCTGTGTGGAGTTTGCATGTTCCCCCCGTGTTTGCGTGGGTTCCCTCCGGGTACTCCGGCTTCCTCCCACCGTCCAAAGACAT
>NW_005187412.1:1503187-1504150 GCF_000239375.1 Pundamilia nyererei | reverse complement strand
ATACACTGCTCAAAAATTATGTTTTTAAATGAAAGATTATTGAATTTACAAAAGAAGAGAAAACACTTCTTGATCAGAGTATAGTATCAACTGACTTAAACTGCTGGGATATTGCTCTGGACAGATCTAATTAAAATTAAATTAAAATGAATATCATTTTTATGAGACACTGTCAGTGTGCTGTTATATAACTCAGGTATTTTTTTTAAGGTCTGACTTGTGGCATTGATGCCCATTGCTTTGCTGTTGGATGTGTAATGTCAGATCCCTTGTATCTGACATTTGATTGTTGCTATGGAATGATCCTGGTCGTTATTGTTATTAAAACAATAACGAATCCAAATTCAAGCACTGCTGCATTGTGGATTTTTCTGCATTCTTCTGTCACTGAGGATTCCAAACCTGCACTCAGTCTCCTCATTACATTGGTACTGAACAGACACAACATTTGAGCTCTTGCAAACTTTACTCAAAAACTGCGGCTAGTCTGCGACTGACAGCAAGCACAGAAACTTCAAACAAGTCACTGAAGTAAGGACTGAAAGATTTATTTTTAAACAATAATGATTAAGACCTTTTCCAAAAAGGTTGTTTTACCTCGATTGCCAGCTGTTAGTGTTTTTATCTTCATTTCTTTCATATTTATCCACCTAAACAATGCTTTAATGATACAGTTTGATATGAATTTATCACACTGACTTGAAAAATGTATGACAACTGTCCTGTAATGTTACAGAGAAACCAAATCCTGCGTGGATCTTTGCCTTGACTGATGCCTAAAATGTCTGGAGCTGTGGTAAGTTACCCTTTACTGCGTCCATTTCTAAAGATTAAATCATGTGAATTCTTAAAGAAAAATACAATTCTACTACTACTAATAAAAATAATAAACTTTCTTTTCTTTCTTTCTTTCTTTTTTTTAGGAAAATCCACATCTTAAGACATTTGACTCACACTCAAACT
>NW_005187412.1:1500712-1501861 GCF_000239375.1 Pundamilia nyererei | reverse complement strand
TTTTTTGGAACCAGAGAGCAAAACGTCAGGTGACCTGAATGTTTCTTTGCAACACGAGATCCGTTTGGCTCAAAGTCTGCCTCCTCCAAAGACAAAGGACAAGCACCCAGACTCATCAAATGAAGACCGTTGTGCTCTGGACGATGAAGTTCCCTTTTTCATGTTTAGACCTATCAGGGAACCTGTATGTGAGGTCCTAAGTCCTCCACCTGCTGATGCCTGGTTTCAGTCAAAGGACACTCATATGGTCATGCATCCAGATTTTAAAAATGACTGTTCTTCCCTGGATGATGAAGTGGCCTTTTTCATATCTCCTTGTGATGTTCTTCTGCCTCCAAGACCTCCACCCATTGCAGAGTTTGGTCACTGTAGAAAGCACAAATATTCAAGTGTTTCTTCTGTGGATGATGAAGAGGAACATTTGATGCCTAAACGCATTAGACTGATGACTTGTGATGTTCCACTGCCTCCAAGTCCTCCACTTAAAGAAAAGAAGTGCCTTGCTTCCGTAAAACATGAGATGTCTGATTTGATGCCTCTAAGCCTCCTGGAATATATCCCACTATCTCCAAGTCCTCCACCTGCTGAAAACAAGTATGTTTTCTTTCCTTGTCCTGATGATAAGAGGTCTGATTTGATGCCTCTCAGCCTCCTGGAATACATCCCACTGTCTCCAAGTCCTCCACCTCCTGAGACAAAGTGCCTTGCTTCCCTAAAACATGAGATGTCTGATTTGATGCATCTCAGCCTCCCGGAATATATCCCACTGTCTCCAAGTCCTCCACTTGCTGATGCCTGGTTTCAGTCAAAGGACACTGATAAGGTCACATATCCTGATTTTAAAAATGACTGTTCTTCCCTGGATGATGAAGTGGCCTTTTTCATGTCTCCTTGTGATGTTCCTCTGCCTCCAAGACCTCCACCCACTGCAGTTAGGTCACTGTAGAAAGCACAGATATTCAAGTGTTTCTTTTGTGGATGATGAATATATTCCACGATCTCCAAGTCCTTCACCTGCTGAAAACAAGTATGTTTTCTTTCCCTATCCTGATGATAAGAGGTCTGATTTGATGCCTCCCGGAATATATTCCACTGTCTCCAAGTCCACCTATTGGGGTTTCTAGTAACTACAGGAAACACCTAAATTCA